>NC_051163.1:23733859-23875103 GCF_013339745.2 Dermacentor silvarum
GTCGAAAACAAACTGCTGTCATTCGGCGTGCTTGCTGGTTCGTATAGTATAGTGATTTGTTAGCAAGTTCGCCTCAGGTTTGGGAAAAACCGTCGCTTCTGTCCAAATTCCAAGGTTTCAACCGCTTATGCAAGCAGTGGCAATGAAACAATAGCTTCGTGCGAAGGGCTCGACCGACGCATTTGTATAAAACAAGAACGCCAGCAGCTGAATTCACGTTGGTCAGACAAGATCCACCAGTCGTGCGCTTGACACCCATCGGGCAACCAAGCGAGCACAAGCCTTTGGCTTTATGCAAAGGCAATTTGTTCTCTTCTTTTTTTCTCTCTACTTTTTGTGGCTTGATTGTACGGTGTAGACTGAAAGGAACAATTTGCCCCTTCAACCTTCTCTTTTGTAGCTACTTTTTACAGCTTAAGTTTGCACTTACGCGCCCTGACATCTCTTTTGAACGCGCAACCAACCAACCAACCAACCAACTAAACAAACAAAAACGTTTCGTTTGTTAAGCTGCTTACCGGAGCACTATCGGCGTGCCTTCAAGTTCAATTTTCCTCGTCACTGCCCTTCACACGTGTGGAAGGTCCCATGGCGAGATTTTTTTTTTTCATTTTCTTACCAATTTATTTTTTTAATGAAAGACAACGCTGCCAAATTTGCTTTTCCTTCGCCTGCCATAATAGATCAGAGACTCTCTTCCATCATCCGCCCGTTCTCGGTGACGACACTACAACGAGAAAGAAAACCGAGCTACTCGATACAACCGGACACCTGAGGATCAAGATTATCCCCTGCTTTCCCGGACATGCCGTCGAAGGCAATCTACAACATCCTAGCTTTTCTGTTCATTTCTTTTTCACTCTTTGACGTTGTACCCCTCTCGATCTTTTCTTATTCTTTCTGTCCTTCCTTCTTTTTTTATTTTTTCTTTCTCTGTGCGCCATCATATTCACGAGCATGATGGAAACGTGAGAACGTCCTTTCAAAAAAGTCTGGGCCCATCTCGACCCTCGCTGACACGTGCGCCGGAAATAGCCGATAACGTCGACAGATGTCGCCACGTGCCGACTCGCTTCGAACCCGCCTCTTGCAGTGACGGCGGTACAGAGTAGTTCCATATGATTGGATTAAGAACGCTCGGGTTGATCCCCCCACTGTTACGCCTCTTCTTGTTTAACTTCGCTCTTCTTTTTGCCTCGCAACCCTAACAAAAGCCCGTTGAGGCTAACAATGTCGCCACCCGTCTTATCGCTGTTTTGCTTCCCGGCAGCAGCCGCCGTGAGCGTGGCTATCGTCTTTCCTTTCTGCGAGCCGGTCGAATTGGTCGTATCAGTCTATACTCGTTATATAGCGAAGACGCTTTTCGAAAGGTTCTGAGAGGACCGACCAAGAGCTTTTTTTACTTTCATGCGCACTGTACCAACGGGTCCTGATAGCACGAGGCCTGTGCACTTCGATGCCCATTTCTGATTTTGTTCGAACGGCCGAGCGAAAACGCACTCGTGTCTTTGTGTACGACGCACACGGATATACGGCTTAGTGTTTTGCGCAAGCACGGTGACATTGCGGTATCCCTGTATCAACTACGATCTCTCGAGCGCTAGTGACAATACAATGATAAAGCACCAGCAGTCATCGGTCGATATGGCAGCGACCAAGAAAATCCATATTAGATCTAAGAGAGACATTATTTAAAGGTACACTAAAGAAAAACACAAAGCCAAGGCAGATCGATAGATTATTCGTCCAGGAGTCAACCGTCCATTTTCTCTGCGCCAGTATACCGTGCGCCCCAGCTAACTTTAGCCAAGGTGTTTAAGAAGTTTTAAGAAACACGGAGCAAAAAAAAAAAAAAATTGGAGGATGCTTAAGGTTCGCCTTAATTTAAAGAGTGGAACGCGATAGCATTCAAAGATCCCTGGCTGCTTATCGGGCTTTTTTCTCGTATATTCAAATTACAATCCGACGCTATCATGTCTGTAAGTTGTGGTTTAGTCGTACTTTATGATTTTTCTGATGGATTTTACTTTGAACGATTCAATTTTTGTTCACTAACGCCTTGCGCCACGCGAAGGGCCTGCCCGATCGGGGTGGTTCGGGATGATGTGGTTCGGCATAATTGTTTCCGCCAACGACGCCGGCGAGCCCATGCCGACACCTTCGTCATAACGTGCCCTGCTGATGCCATTGATGTATGTATCGCATTGTATGTGCCATTGTTGTTTGTATTTGGATGTTTTCTTAAACCTGTTACCAAGTTCACATGTATTTTTATAAATGAGCCCGTTGAAATAAACTTCTCTTAAACGACGACGCCTGATTTTCTGCGACACGGGGCCCCCTTAACGCTATCGCGTTAAATATAATAAAACCTACGGTGTTCGGTTGTCGCAAGTCTGATGACCAAATATCCTAGTTGTTAAGATCGTATCTCGCACCGTTAATTTTTAATATATTTTTTCTCCCTTTGAACATATTGGCTAATGTTAGCTGGGACACCCTGTTTGTATCACATTGTCGGGAGGGAAAATGCCGCCGAAAGTCCCACTATACTCACTCCTCACTATCCTCACTATCCTAACTATACTCACTCCTCACTATCCCACTCCTCAGTTTGAATCGCCCGCGCCGAATAGGTCGAGTTGACGTAATCCCCACGTGACCTCGCTCTCTGCCGCCCTCTGCATGTGAATCAGCCAGTGCTGACGCCATTTAAGACGTACCATACTCCAAAAATAGGTGGCGCCGCTCCGATTTTGCCTCGAATGACAAATTCGTTATTGCAGAAGCCTAACCTAGCTCGACCTAATCTTTTTCCTTAGTGTCAGTTGAACGACTACTCGAGGTAATTACTTAGTCATGTGCTTAGCATTCTACTGATGGTAAATGTGATACATGAAATGATTATCTCATTAGAGAAAAAAATAAAGTTTCTGGTCGCTGACCAAGTCATAAGGTAATTGATGTTCCGGAAGCCGTACGGGTTTCTTCACACTGAGTCAAGAGTTTATCGACGTTTTGGTACTAGGAGCCAATGTTATCGATCTTCTTTCTTATTACTGGGGTTTTACGTGCCAAAACTAGTTCTGATTATGAAGCACGCCGTAGAGAAGGGCTCCGGATTAATTTTGACCACTTGGGGATCTTTAACGTGCACTACAACGCAAGCACAGGAGCGTTTTTTTTTTTTTTTTTTTTTTTTTTTTTTTCATTTCGCCTCCATCAAAATGCGGCCGCCGCGGCCGGGATTCGATCCTGCGACCTCGTGCTCAGCAGCGCAACGCCCATGTTATCGATGGATCAAATGTTTATAGAAGTTATCCTCCGCTGTGACATCACGGGAATGAGCGAACATTAAGTGGCTGGAGTCATCGACAGAAACTTTCTTTGATTTCGACAGCAGTGTGCTTGCCACTACACTGTTAAATTGTCAGTGACAAAGCTGCAGTCTCTCGAATGAAGAACAAGTGCGTTTTTGTTGGGAGCGAATCGCCGATTAAACCGGCGCTGCGCTCCAAGGTCCTACTTTATGGCACAGCTCTAAAGAGCTACGACGTAAACTTAAAACATGTTTCAGAATAGCTTTTGTCGCCGCTAAGCACGCGCAGGTGAACCAAAGATGATACAAGTAATTGCAAGCAGCGCTGTGTCGTTAGCTCGTGTCCCAGTAGTTCGCGATCCGAATTAGCCATGTTTCCATACCAACTCGCCCATTTTTCGCTTTTGAATAATCGCACGCATTTCACACGCATTGCACCAGGTGGCGCTCGAGTCGATTGCAGCTTGTTCAAGATGACAGTCGCCGAAAGGAAGTAGTAGCCTTCGAGTCCAGAGAATTCGTCTAATGAAGACGTACGTTCTTCGCGATCGTCACAAAGGAAGGGAGTATTCATTACTCTCTTTTCGACAGCATAGCGTACCACGTGATCTCGAGGAGACCCGGTATACACCTGAGCTCCTTCTGCGACCCGCGTGCATATAATGCAATATTGATCGCTCACGCCAAGGCGACCGTGATAGATGATGGAGCTGCGGGAGTATCCAATCACTCGGGAGTTCATTTATCGCGACGCACCGGCCGCCTTAGCATGAGGAAAGAAGGTATGTCGGTGCGAAGGATAGATAGATAGATAGATAGATAGATAGATAGATAGATAGATAGATAGATAGATAGATTAGATAGATAGATAGATAGATAGATAGATAGATAGATAGATAGATAGATAGATAGATAGATAGATAGATAGATAGATAGATAGATAGATAGATAGATAGATAGATAGATAGATAGATAGATAGATAGATAGATAGATAGATAGATAGATAGATAGATAGATAGATAGATAGATAGATAGATAGATAGATAGATAGATAGATAGATAGATAGATAGATAGATAGATAGATAGATGAGCAAATTTTTAAGTGTCCTGTTTCTTCTCCTTCCGGCTGTGGCATCGCACGCCACGGATTAATTTTTAAAACGACCGCCGCTGACCTGTCGGCGCTTCCGGTCACCTTCGTCTTTGTGAAACCGCAGGCGGAAACAGCCACAGAAGTCTGGTCCGGGAGCGTAGCTTTTGTTCCATTTTTCGTTTATTAAAGTGACAGAGAACTGTCGACCGGCTTTCTTTTATTGCACACTCCACAAAACGGCCTCTCTCTCTCTCTCTTTCTCTCTCATTCTTTCTTCTTTTCTTTTTCTTTTCATTTACTGGGAGCGAGAATATTTTGCAAGCAGACGATCTCGCGCACTTCTGCAACTGTGAACAGCCACATGGAGCTGCGTTGTAAATGAAATGGTATGTATACCATTATACGCGCGCTATGGAATGCGGAATAGCTGTGCTGACACTTGAGTGGAAATCCTTCTCGTATATTTATTTGCTCGGGGAAAACTATAGCGTCAAATGTCTAACGTATATGAAGTTGTCGCTCGCCATATCAAGAATATAATGGACTGACTGCAGAACTCGAAAGCATTTCTTGACATACCTCACAATTTTTTGGTCGTCGCAGCATGGAAGATTCGCCCGAGTTCCCGCGTGATTAAATATCCGAGTAATTTGGCCTTTGCGTTTTTATTCGTGCAATAATTCCTAACATTCATTCTTTTTCTGAAATGCTGCAGTGTTGTCCAGGAATGGCTCCTTGTTGGGCAAGTCGGTGCGGTTTTACTGTGCACATTCTTTCTAACGGCGCGAAAACATACGCAGCACAGGTGACACGTGTGCATGTGTCGAGTTCTCTGTAGCTACGTCTATTTTTTCGTGCCGTCAAAACGAATGCATCGCAATCTTGGCGTGGCGTTTCATTCAAAACTTTGTTTCAAGTTTTGCGCATGTGCACACAAACCAATTCCCACATTTCATTCATCATATTAAACGAAGGAAAGTGCTGACGCAAAGTGTGGTAATGAAACTTAATCAAGCTGTCCCAAACGAGCGGTCGCAAATAATAATAATAATAATAATAATAATAATAATAATAATAATAATAATAATAATAATAATAATAATAATAATAATAAACGAGGGTGGTGTGTCTAACGCCTCGGCTAGAATTCCTGGCGCGACTTAACCGTCCCTACGAAGCTGTCTATGAGACAAAACATGTTGAGTTGTATCCATGCTGAGTTACGTATTGGCCAAAGTTATGTACGCCGTAACAGAAAATGAAGCAAGAAAATAAGTATTTAGGGGAAGTGAACCGTTATGTTCAATCGAAACTGTAGCAATGATCGATCGACTCCCCACCTGAGGCGAGCTATCTTTTCGTCCACTTTCATTTCCATTTTACCTTATTATTTCTGCGTTTCAATTAAACGAATCAATTAACCTCCCCTAAGATTTCACTGGCTTCACTGTCTGTCACATCTTACGGTTGTTACTAACAAAAAAAAAAAAATCGAGCGTCTCGGGATCCTCTTAATCGTCTCGCTCTCTATCCAAAGAAGGAATCATTTGAACCGTTGCTTCGAAAACTTCCTCGCGAACAGCCGTCGCTGTCACTGTAGAGTGCAAACGCGCGCACTTCCCATCCGTGGCTCTTTGTGAAAAAAAAAAAAAAATCACCGTGCACTGCGGAAGCGAGTTCCTAATGCAGGATGCATAGTGTAGCACATCCCCCGTCGTGTCACTTCCTCGCGACTCGTGCGCAGAGCTCTTTCTGCAGCTTATACGAAAGGGATGTAAAAAGGATAACCCCCTGTCCTCGTCGAAAGGACCGAGGTTGAAAGCCTTTTTTTAAATGAATGGCCCGCGGGCACACGGAGGTGTATAGGGTGCATGCGTTCGCCGAGAACAACCCCCCCCATCAGGCGCATACTTCACCTAAAAGCTGCGCGCGCGCGCGTTTTAAAAAGCAAAATTTAGCACGACAGGCCCGTTCCCTCTCTCTGGGTATACGCGAACGCTGCATGGAGCATATATTGCCTGCGCCCACGTCGGAGTCTTGTCGGAAACGCCTCGGGTCTTTTGCGGTATGGATTTCCTGTTTTATGCGGCTTCCGCCGCTTTTCCCTCGGGCGAAGTGGCGATGGGGTACTCTTCATCTTCTTCGTGTTGGTGTTGTTCGATATCGGCGGCCAGCGTCCAGCGCTGTGCACTGCTTCGGCATTCGTGTGTTGGTTAGAGGCCTATAGTTTAGAGCGACAAAGTTGAGCCTGTAGTTTTGGTGTGGGAACTCGTGTTAGATCAAAAGTTAGACACGGACTCGAGAAGAGGCAAACAGCGTTTGCGTTTGTCCACAAATGTATTTTCTGTGTCTTCGGGTCGTTTCGCGCTGTCAGTAGTTTTCACTAAAGCAAGCGATCCGTTTACACTCGAATAGCATCTTAGGACGGACGGTTTCACGATTGTGGAAAACTCCTGTATGCTGTAGTTGTAGCATAGGTAGTATATACCTAATGATGGTAGTAATGGTTACCACATCACTATTAACATATCCATATTTCATTTCTTCTTGTTAACCTTTCACTTGAGTATTTAAGTTCACTTTTTCTGTTATTACAAACTGGAAACAAGGTTATATTGGTTTTGTATCACTCTCGAAACCCTGCTAGGATCGTTAGGAAACTTGATTCGATAACTGTAATTAAAAAAAATACTTTTCTCATCAGGTGGAGTAAGCAAATTGAGAGATCATAAAGTACTGAAAACCAAGGAAAACCGGCCATTCGTTTATGACTTCTTTTTTATGATCTTCGCGTGACCATCCACGTCATCATGCCCCGAGGCCTTCTTTTAAGAAGAATCTATATTCGCCACTCGTGTCACAAGCATAAGTAAGAACAACGAAAAAGAACCATTCTTATTTCGTTATGAGAACCTCGTCGACGATGTTGCGCCCTAAGGCGACAAGAGTTGCGCGTGACGTCCGGCTCGGCTTGGCTTGGCCCGGCTTCGGGAATTCACTAACGATAAACAGAAAGAAAAAGAAAAAGCTAAAGCGAAAAGGTCCCAATGCACGACGTCGTGTACACACGTATCATTCAATTTACTTTTATTTATCTCCTCTTCCGTCTCCAGGGCACCGCGGCAAAACGAACAAGGCAAAGAAAGTTTAGCGTCGTCCTACAAAGCTCGTTCACCTCGCTTCAGTGCCTGGTTCGAAAGATGGCGGCGTCGGTTATAAACGCCGGCGCGTGCGCCCGGACACGTCCGATCGTAAATCTCGATTACGTCACGCCCTCGCCGCCTTCACCTATACCTCCGCTGGAGAGATGTATTCCTTTACTTTATGACCGCTAGCCGCTCGACTCGGTCACACCTTCTATATCCAGGTTGTAAGATCGTTTGTGTCACTTTAACGCAGACGACGAGACTTTTTTTTTTTTCTTTTGTCGTCTGCTTCTTTCCGCGAGCGGTGTACGTACCGGTGTTGGCTGTCGTCTGCTACATACATACGCGATTCTCCACAAGAAAAGGCTTAGCTTCCGACGTCTTTGTTATCGTCTGCTACGCACGCTCGTGGCACAAATAAAAAGGCTTAGCTGCCGACGGAAGATGTAGCGTCAGCGTTCGTGACAGAATAATGATAAGCGCGCCGAAGAGAGCTGGTGAATACGTAGGAACGTACTACACGCTCGGGAAAATACAAAAAAAGAAGAAAAAAAAAAGATTGTAGTACCTGCGTTCCGGTCCGGAATCCTGCTGATAGCATGTCGTCGTGTACCCGGCCCTTTGTAATGTGTAGTGAAAGACAACTTTCAGACGTATCTCTTCGCCTGACATCGAAAAACAAACATCCTGCAACGGCTGGCTGCCGTTCACCGGAATTCTTCCGGTGTACGGTGTCAAGGAAACATTCTTTTTCCCGGTTCATTGTTATTTTTTTTCCATGCTATATAACCTGGTCAACGGAATACACGCTTTCCTCACTATACCAGCCCATTGTTGATTTTCCTTCTATTATGTCGCACTCTAGGGCCTTGATAGCTTTTTTTCCCTAGTATTTATCAAGAATGGTGGAGGTTGTTAACCCCAACTTCCTGTAAAAAAAAGTGATAAGGAGTCCCCGTGTCACTTTTATCTGACAGTACAGATAAATGGAACCAAACATATAATCTGCGTTGTATTACTATGAACAAAATAGCGCCAGTAAATGTAGTCTGTTCCAGAATAACAAGAAAACTTTATAGTTAGCCACGCCTAACTGAAGCCAACCTAACTCAGCCACTCAGCGCAGTGTATACACAAACCATTTCCCTCATAGCGGGTAACAAGGAAGTATTTTTCTTATTTATCATCATTATTGCTTACTGCTCATTATCATAACGTAGATAACTATTAGTAATGTGTTTTGTGTCCCGTTGGCAGGAGAGGAGGAAGTGTTTTTGTTATCTTGATTATTATCACTATTATCACGAAAACCAGCCGACCACACTAATCTTGTCACAGTAAATGAATGCAACGCACCGGCGAAATGTATGGTGGTACTTCGCCAGACTGAGGTGAAGTAATGAATATGAACGTCTCTGCAGCGCTAATGAATGAATGAATGAATGAATGAATGAATGAATGCAATACACCGGAGAAAGTTAGGGTAGTACTTCGCTAGACTGGGGTGAAGTAATGAATGTGAACGTCTCTGCAGCGCGAACGAATAAATGAATGAATGCGAATGACGTTTGCTAATAAGCTTTGAAACAAACGAACAATTTCATGCCGCTTAAGTTTCAGTGGGGCCGACCTGCTAATATACAGGCGAAGTTTGACATTCAGCGAGCTCGTATGGATCCATCATAAGTTCAGTTCCCTATTTATGTCTGTATAACTCGGGAGAAACATTGCAGTCGTCAATTCGCAGGCGTCGTCACGTGACGACCTGGGCACGTTGATGCGTACGCGAGAAGAATCACTGCTACCAAAGCAATTTCTCCGGCTCCAGCGTTCCTGCGCGACCAGTGTTTTCGACGCACGAGCACGCCGCCACCTTTTTTTTCCGGTTCCCAAAAATTGAAACCAGCAGCTGCCTCCCACAGGAGGTTCACCTATCGACCCATTCACTCTCTCCCTGAGAATCCCTCGAAACATTAAAAAAAACAAAACAACGAAACTGGAACGATAAAACGCGAAAGCAAGGCCAGGTGTATATAGAAGAACGCTGCGTCACGTTGAGCGCCCTCACAGCGACGGCGTCGGCATCGCATTGGAGGAACGTGCACCGCCAGTTTACGATCGTGAAAGAAACACGCGCGCCACAAAACCACCCATTCCACAAAACCTGCACTCCCGCTAACCCGGACGGCGGCCGCTAGGGGACGCCACCGAACGGCATGCACGGGGGTAATTACCGCACAGCCTGCCACGCACTCCTGCGGTCTCCGCCACGATCACGGATGGATGGCTTTGGCTCGTTCTTGTTCTCTTTCTGAGTCTTTCCTTCTGGTTCCGTTGTTTTTCCGAGGAGGAGAACGAGGGGGAGGGAGGGGGGGGGGGGGGTGTAGACCGCAATTACGACCGGTGCAGAGAAGAAGCCCGTCACACCGCACTTGCCCTCTGACACCCAACCCTCACCTTTCGTTTGAACTCTAGAGAAAAAAAATAATAAAAGTGCGGGTGCCGCTTTTCTAGCGTTTGCGTTATTAATTTTTTGGTTTCTAGGGTTTCTTATACAGTTAGCTCTCCGGGCGAAACCACGCCCCTTTAAAACACAGCGACGCTTTCAGCCGGAGCCGTAATTATCTGGGGCTACGATCGCGGTGTACCCGTGACACAGCAACAACACTCTCGGTGGTGCAGATTCTAGCGACGTCGTCACGTACCAGTCGTGCGGCGGGCAAGCTTTCCGCACCAGCTGCAAGTTCCTAATTGCACCGGTGCCTTTCTTTCTTTCTTTCTTTCTTTCTTTCTTTCTTTCTTTCTTTCTTTCTTTCTTTCTTTCCTTCTTTCTTTTCCGTTATACTAGGCGTCACACAGACTTCTCGCGAAACTCGGCTGCGAAATCCGGCCACCTCTCTTCGACCAACTCACCGAGAGCCGTACGTGAGGTATTCGTGGGCCCAATAAGGCAAACTGTTGTTCTGTCAACTATCGATTCATTATAGGTTATCCGCTTGCCCCGGCGCTTGCGTCGAAACTTTATTATCGTCACTCGATCGGCAGCGCTCCCTTCTAACGGCCTGGAAAGAAACGCCCGTTTAGTATGCTTTCAGTTTTGTCACTTTCTTGTTTGTCTCATTGAAACGTAATCTATATAAAACGATAGAGGAATAATGAAAGTGTAGCTGCCTTTTTTTTTCATTCCGTTCTTTGGCTCCTTTTGAAGGCAACGTGGTCGTTAATCGATTTATATGTAAATCGTTGTTGTTAATCGATTTATAGTAAATCGCCACGGTGGGCTAGTGCAGGAACTTCACGGAGGCGGAGCCACCTGTCTTGTCTTTCGTCTGCGTGTTTTCTGACTAACCAAGGCTGCGCCAATAGCTGGTTTTTTGCTATTGCAGAAACGTAATTATTTGATACAGTTTAACTTTAGCGATGATTAAAGAAGACTGAGGCACTATAACGCCACCGAGCACTCGGAGAAATCATCCTAATTAAAGAAGCACTAAAGAGAAGTATATGCCGATCTGCATTAGTAAATACACATTTCTACGACACGCATAAAAATGAACAATAATAAACCACTCTTACCGTGGGAAAGGGCTCGCTGAGCCAGCGAAGAGATAAGAAGATTTGTATTTATTTGCAAAATTTATTTACACCCTTAAAATTGAATATGGGTGTAAATGTGTCTATAACTCAAGCCCTTACTTCCTTTCTGGATTAAGGGTGTTAGTTATAGATAAATTTACACCCTCATTCACTTTTAAGGGTGCAGATTGTTTTACCAGTTCTCGCACCAGCTCTCTATGACGTCACAGATATTGATACCTTCTAGCTGCTCGCGCCTCGTTAATTTTTTTTTTTCATCGGTAAAGATATATATCGGTTTAGACTAAACGGTATTCTAAAAGAGGCAAAGAATGAATTCAATAAGTGTCGAGGATCCTATAAATGGCCGCCCCCAACGTCACACACGCAAAAAATATACTTAAAAATTTCGGCCGTCACAGTGGCTTACGTAGTCGTGGGACGCTTGTGACGTTGGCATTGTTCGCAACCCGCGACGTATTTTTCCGTCTCGTGTCGCATCAGGGCTCCGAGGTACCAGCGGGGAAATTCGAGAAATGTAACTTCGACCTTCCTTCCTCTCTCTCTTCTAATAATCAACCTATCACAGTCGAACCCGGATATATCGAATCTGAAGGGGATCAGAAAAAGTTCGATATATAGGTAATTCGATATGTAAAATAAAAATTTCATACAAAAATTTTTAGAGCATTTTACTGCTGTTCGTTACTACACAATAATTCGTTATATGTGGGTTCGTTATATCCGGGTTCGGCTTTATACCTCGAAATTAACGAAAATAGAGTTTTCAAAAGTACACTTCATCAGTCTAAATTGATTTGCGGTTTCTCTCTTTAGCGCCTCGTTAAAAGTTGTCGACGTAAATACCCAGGTACGGACATTCTTTTACGAGCGCGCACCGCGGTGTTGTAAAGTCGGTGTATATAGTGACGTGTAAAACGAGCTCGCGCCGCGGTTTTCTCGTGACGTCAGCTTTGACTCTCACGACGCCTTGCACGCGGTCGCTAGCGAAACTGCACGTAGGCGATGTTCGCGCCGACTTTATGCATGCAGCAGCGAGGCCTGCTGCATGCTCGCTTCTCATGAATAAAGCTCACGCCGCAGAACGAGCTGCGCGATGAAGCGCGCGCGCGCGCGCGCGAGATGATTGGGACGCGCCGCGTCGAGGCGGCCTCGGCAGCGTTTTCATGCAAATGCGTTTACTGTCCTCGTCACGTTCGCGGTGGGGCATAAACTCTGCGCGCGCTCCGCGGACGGTCTTGTACGCTCGGAAGCGAAACAAATAACTCTCGCGCGAGTACAACGCGACAACAAAGCGATGGCGACGACGCGACGCGGGACATGTACCAGCATTTCAGACGACGGGACATGTACGTACCAGCAACGACATCGCGTCATACACGACAGCTGGGACGGCTCAAACGTGGGAGACGGCTTGCATCGCGCACTGTATATACGGCGACAAGATGCAGCCCAAACAACAACAACGACAACTATAATCACGATTACGTTGCGCTGAGTTTTAACGCTGAAGAGATGAGCGATTGTATGCGGCAAGTATGCGGCGAGCATCATCATCAGCCTATAGCTTCGTCCTGCAGTGGACATAAATATAGGCTGCGGCTGATGATGACGGTGCGGCTAGTGAGGAAAGGTCATTCTTTGTAGTAGTCGTTGATATTTTTAGTGTTAAAGACTCGGCGCAACGTAGTCATGAACGTGCACCACCTAGACCCGTTGATCGCTCTACTAGACAACAACGAAAACAGGAATTTGGGTAAACTGAGGCTTGGGTTGTCACTTGACTTTCGTTTAAAATTTGAGACATGAATATACAGTGTTCTTGCAAAAGTTGGTGTTGAGTAAGGTATAATGTTGAACCCGGTCACGGCGCTGGAAACCGGAACGATGGCAAGCGGTTAGCTTGCGGGATCTTTCTATTACCCATCTGTAATTGTGTCTTTTACAGTGATATTCCACATTTTGTAGTAGTTTAGTATTCGTAGTAGTTAGTAGCAGTTGTTGTTGGTAGCTGTATACGCGCCAGTTGCGTCGAACAAGAAAACACGCGTATACCCTCTTTCGTTCCCGTTGACTTCATCGACAACTCGCCTGCTTGGTGTTTCACCAAGGAAAAAAAAAACAAAACAAAACACCAAACACTCGTTGGAGCTTCGCACGCTCGGTGAAATGCTAAACGGTCGTCTTTAGCTTGCTGCACCACTCTCGGCGTTGCCCTGCTGCTTTACCAGAGCGTTTCTTCAGCGAGAGAGCAGCACTCAGAGAAGTGCCGGGATTTTTTCTTTTCTTTTTTTTCTTCCACGAACCTTTCGCCATCTCAGGGAGCAGATGTTTTCCCCGGTGGCGGGGCTGGTGTGTACATGCATGCGCAAAAGAAACTACCAGGAGGCAGGGAAGACGGGGGGTGGTGTCGGTGGTGGTGGTAAACCAGCTCTTTGGCGCTCTCTGGGGCAATGCCTAAACAGCTCCGCCCTTCTCTTCAGTGATCTCCTAAAACCGTGCAGTATGCATACTGCGCAATCCGGAGGGTTTCACTAGAAGCAGCGCGATCCTGTAGGCGCGTTCTAAACTCGCACTGTGCACAGAATAAATAATGCAAGCTGGTTTTTCACATTCGGGTTTTACAGTACAGCATATATGTTTCACTAAAACCGCGCAATTTTGTGGAAGGAAGCACTGTAGACAAATATACGTGTTCGTAAACCAACGGGCATAGTATACAGACGAATACGTTGACACTTCTGGTCTTCAATTTATTCGCTCTTCGACATTCCCGACAATAATATTTTACCAAGTGAGTTCGATACATGTAGGCGTGTCTTGCTCCGAGCGATTACTTTGTAACAGTATAGTTAGCGGGTCTAAAACGGTCACTGGAAAAAGATAAACAGTGTACTCGTAGTAATTTCGAAAACTCGGTGGCATGTATTAATCTTGCCTTCAGAGCAAATTCACGCCGTTAGAAGGTGTCAAAATGTATTCTATTTTACTTTATTTTATATTATTTTATTTCTGCCCTCATTGAAAGCAATAGAGTGACGTCGATCTTTGTGCAAAAGTGATATTCGTAATCTCACGTTCTTGCTGCTAGTCTGTAGCATGGCTTTCAACCTGGAGGAAATACGATGATTTGAACGGGCGCACATTTCACTTTCAGAGGAATTAATTGTTGGACTAGTTGGTTTTCCATAACCGAACAAGTAACTTAGCGCAACAAAAAACACAAACACAGGAAAGGGCTTGTCTTTGTTTCCTTTTCCTACATGTCTGTGTATTTTATTGCGCTAAGTTACTTCTTCACTTTCAGAGAAGGCCAGCTCGCCGAAAATGAAACCCAATCAGTGTGCGGCCAGCAGCACGTGACTTGGGCGACATGCAGTTAACTGCGTGATTCTGAAGTGAAACTTGAGCGTGGAAACATTCGAAACCACACGTTGTGCTCGTAGTACTATTCTTAACGCAGCTGGAAACACGCCAATATCAGTTTTGAAAGTCTCAGCATTGTGCTGCGATCCGTCGTCTGCTGTTCGGATCGCATGACGTCTGCAATGTTTCAGTATTTTTTCTGTCTGTTCGTCTGTCCTCCTCTAAAAAAAAAAAGCAGTTGACGATGCAGACAACATTAATGGGGCAGAAATTAAAGGCGATAAGGAAATATTTCTCAATGTTGCCACTGTGTTAACACAGGAGATTCTGCTCTTTAGACATCGATCTGCGACAATAAGTCGGTATATAACGATGTAGAACCGAAAAGGCGTTAATGGGACGCACAATTTTGTAGCCTGCACTGCACGAAAATTGTCGTTTCAGTCCAATGCGGCCGCGCTCTTCCATTACCATCCGTCTGCGACGCGGGAGCGCGTGACTTAATTGAGTCAGTCTTAACGACAACGAAATTTTAAGTTCAAGCGGTACCGCTTCTGACGACACGGCTCTATATTTCTTTCCGCCCATTCGTAACTTCACAGTAATGCCTCTCACCTTAGACGGCGTTTTATGATTTCCATATTACAATAAACTTTTCCGCTCAGCTGCAGACGCACATCAGCAAATCCGACGTCTGCTCTCGAAAACTGTCAGCAGACGATGCTGGTGAATCAAAGTGATCTGATAACTGCCGTTGAATAAGGCTGCACTCAACACTTCTTTATAATTCACGTTAGCTACACTGTCTTGGACATCTTATACAGATACCACCTCAAAAAAACGTCGTATAGCCTCTCCAACGCTGCATCTTTTTCTGGCGAGACATCTGCCTCCGGCAATACATGGCTCGCTTTGACTTTTTTCCTGACTTTGTTTTCTTGAGCTCTAGTTTGTGCTAGAAAAAGACAGGCGATCGGTTGGCATGCTTGCGAATACGCCCAACACTGAACGCGATAACAGAAAGAAGCGAACGCGACGCAGATAAAAAAGAACTAAAGATAAACAAGTGCGCCTTGAAGAAGGGCAGGTGTGATCTTACTTTCCCCATCGGGGCCATCTCGTGAGAAGAAATACTTCACTGCGTATCGACTGACGCGGTCGTTTAGCGTTCGAAAAAAACTCGCCGCGATGTTCGTCAGACTCTCGCACGCACTGCCCTCTGGTGATACTTAAAACTGGCTGCGACCTCTAGCGGGTGTCTTTTTTCTTTTCTTCCTCTTCTTGCCTGTTCAGTTACGCGCTGTAATGGTCATCGGCTGTTCCATTGCCCACTGGTGTATTGCAGTTCGTGTTCACTACTGAACTTCACAGCTGCCTGACCCTTGTTTTGATGATGCAGTCAATCCGGTCGCTGTGACTCATTTGCTCTTTTTTTTTGGAGAGCGAACGCACTCAATCTTCCACGCGCAAGCAAGGAAGCGGAAAGCCAGCGCCGGAGGGAGCAGGGGGGGGGGCACTTCTCTGCCAACAACCGCGCTCGTCGCTCGTCCGCACAGTCTCTTATCTCTCCCACGCGCAAGCCAGGAAGCGGGAAGCCAGCGCCGGAGGGAGCATGGGGGGGGGGGGGGGGGGGGGGGCGCACTTCTACGCTTTCAACAACCGCGCTCTTCGTTCGTTCGACCGCACCGTCTCTTATCTCCACACGGCTCTGACCTTTATGCCGCTCAGTTTCCGTTGATAGACCGCAGCGGGCGAAGGTACGTTGCGCTGCCAGCGTTTTGACAGTCGTTGGCTGCAGTCATTCAGTGTGATCTATTCATGTTTGTTTGTGCGCGCTCACACCACGCTTGTTCATTCAGTTAGTAATAGTCGGGCCACATTTTCCAACGCACGCTACACATGCAATGCTGCCCAGATCGGCAGTGCAGCACTACAGGTGTGTCCCTTCGCACGCGCTGCCCACGGTAAGCGCTTCTCATCAACACCACCGTTTCACACGCGCCTTCTCTCAAAATAGCGCATAATGAGGGGCCCTAAGAGCCGCTACCACATCTGCCGCATTTCATATTGATTCAACTCACAAACATCCTTAATCGTTTCTGTTTACTTATTTGGCGACAAGTGGCGACTTATGTGACGCCAAGTCGTACGCTGCTTGATGGCGTGCTGAATTCGAGTGCGAGGTTAGCTGTGACGTCATTGAAGAGCGTGCGAGAACGCCATCGATCCGGGCTCTAGACTTTTGACATCCGTGCCTCGTGTTTTAAACCTTCTATGCTTTGAATTATTTGTGACAGCTGCAGTTGAAGCACAGGCCATATAAAACATACCTCAATGTCGCAGGCACCGAGGTCTTCAAGAAAATAAATCGGAGATGATCGGAGAGATCTCAAGAACGCAGGACATGGTACCGTAATCTACATTATAATGTCCACACATTGTTGATATAATGGTTTCTACATATTGCTCACACCATGCGGACTGTCTAGAGGACACTCCTTGGTAACGTAGCCTTTCACTTTTAGATCACTTATAGTTCATATCGTGCAGCATGTAGCGTAAGAAAATTACGTAAGGAGCAAGCAAGGACGTTCGCAGACGGGACTATGCAAATTTATTTTTATAAGTGCCACTCCCAAACCCAACGTCTCACTGAGCCTGAACCACACCGAAACGGCACGCAGACACGGAAGTGCAGATGTGTGTTTTCTATCATCTTTTTACTTAGTTTTTTTTTTTTTTTTTAATTGCGCACCATTCGTTTTTCCGGCTTTTCCTCTCCCCCTCTTTTCGTACATAGCGCATGAAGAAAGGCACGACGAGCCACGAACTACCTCCTTTCATCGTCCTTCTGTTTTCCATATAGCTTACCTCAACGTGTTTCCAGTTTCAATCTACCCGGGTTTCAGTCCATCTGGGTTTCAATCTATCTGGGCTTTCAATCTAGTGTGCGGCAATTCAAACTGCGCTTCTAAGCCGGCGTCACCCACAGATGTCGCGCAACGCAGCCGAGTTCGCACGACGAGATCATTTCGCTGTCGCACGCCATGGCGTCGTTGTGACACCGAGATACATCCTAAACATGGCGAATGAGTCCGTAATCTCGCCATTCGCACGTCAACACTTCGGACATAGAAGAAGTAGCAGCGTCATTATACTGTACTGCATTCCCTCGTATATATATCGGTTGCGGAATTCCGCGATATAGCGTACGCATTCGTCATCCTCGGCACGTTCTCTCTCTCGAGAAAGAGAGAGAGAGAGAGATACACCGTGAACGAAGAGAATCGATTTTCTGGTCAGGCCTGCCCCGGAATACATATATATGCCTGCCGAATAGAGTGCTGATGCGGAGGGTGTGCTCGTCCTCCTATTGGCTTATCAATCCTGGCAACCGCTGGCGAAAATGAGAAACGCAGCCTTGCGCCTTCCTCATCTGCAGCATCTATATCTCTTTTACGCTTTCTACAGTGGATCATTGGAATAGCGAGGACTATGGCGTTTTTATCCTTTTCGTCGGCGCGGCATGTCGTCTGCTATACTGGCGTCGTGTCGTCTGCACGCGTGCGGACGACAGTCAGCCATTTTAATTACGTTTGCTTTTTCGTCTGCGTTCTCAGCAGGACATCGCTTGCAGTTATCTGCGAGAAAAAAAAAAGCGTTACACCGTTGCAGTTCTTTTTTTATATTTGTGTTATTTTGTACAGTAAGCGCGAACTAGAGTAATCGGCGCTCGAACTTTGTATACGAGCTTACAGACGAGCTGCGTGTTCGTAAACAAACCGGCATAGCTAGCACAGACAAAAATGAAATCAAAATTAAAAAAAAAGCGCAGACGACACGACGTTTCTGTTAGCCGCTTTGAATAACGATGTTTAAAATATAACTTTAGCACACTTGGCAACGTCTGTTGATCTTTCCTTCGGAAAAAATTCGCGT
Organism: Dermacentor silvarum; assembly: GCF_013339745.2. Lineage (NCBI taxonomy): Eukaryota > Metazoa > Arthropoda > Arachnida > Ixodida > Ixodidae > Dermacentor > Dermacentor silvarum. The sequence continues at coordinate 23,752,322 of NC_051163.1, forward strand.
CGTTAGAGTGCCTCGGACCTTTTTCTTGTACCAGCACTAAATGTGACGGCAGCTCCGCCAAATGTTCGTGACGTCAAGCTTTACGACTTGTCTATAGCCTACATGCATAAGAGACCGCGTTGCCCACTTGTTGTGTACGAAACTCTACAGACCATTGACCACATAAATCAGCTTACATGTTGAACCGTAATTTAAAATAGTGCTTACTTTCTAGCCCAAGAGTGCTTAGCCGTTGGGCATTCTGGATGCCGATTGGTCGGCTTACACCGGGAAAAAAAAATAACCTGGTTTATTCGCTCTAGTTTTGTTTTGTTTTTCTTATTCTTACTTGCACTAATGAGCTTCTAAACTGTTCCTTTTGTTGTTTTGTTTTTGTTGTACGCTATATATTTTTTCTCTGTCTCCTTTGCATCGCAGATGTGCCCGACCCACCAGGAATCCCCATCGTGGTGGGCTTCACCTCACGTTCCGTCAACCTCTCTTGGACTTCGAGCGTCAACACGCACAACAGTCCCATACTGCACTACATCATACACATCAGGTGAGCTATCGAAAATTTCCAACCCGAATGCGTCAAGAATCTGGACCGTTGTTTACAGCACACTCATGCCAAGAACCGAGTCGCTAAAGTTCACGATAGAATTATTTGTCGCGGCTTACTTGCGGGCCGTTCGGTAAAATTGGACAATCGTTGCATTCTGGCGGTACTAACGTATGGAACAGAAACTTAGAGGTTAGCAAATAGTTAGAGAATTAGTTGAGGGTCGCACGACGAGCGTGGAATTTAAAATAGTAGGCGCAATACTAGGAGACTGGAAAACTGCGGGGTGGATTAGAGAGCAAACGGGGTGACCGATATTCAAGTTGAGATTAAAAGGAAGGGATGGAGCTGGGCAGGTCATGTAGTGCGTAGGGCAGAGTTACGGAGTGGCTGCCAAGGGAACGCAAGCGTATATTCAAAGACGGCAGGCAAGGTGATGTAATGAAATGAGGAAATTTGCAAGCATAGAAGCTTGCCAGGGGTAATTGGAGATCTCTGGAAGAGTCCTTCGTCCTGCAGCGGACATACATAGGATGATGATGAGGATGATGATTGTAAAAGAAAATACAAAAGAAGGGCGTAGACTGGAAGTGCGCTCCCCTGCACTGCACAGCCGCTGTCAGACTTCACAAGAACGATTAAGGCACATCTCCTATAGTGATTTAATCCCAACGAAAGCAGGCTGTAAGAAGCAAACGTCGATGATCCCGGAAGGAGGTCACATTAAGCTAGCCGCTTCGCGGCACTCCAACCAGAAACATTTAGCACCATCCTCAGGAGAATTAAGGCGCGTTCGGGTTAAGTATGATTGAGGCTGTACGTGTCATCTTTGTGGCCGCTTTTTTGCTCTCTCGGTGGTTTCTTCCGCGGGATTGCTTTGTATTTAGAGTTGTATGCGGATACGACCGATCGGATACCACCGGAACCTCACGGCGTCGGCGTCGCCGTGAGGTTCCTTATAAAGTCCAAGGGCGATAAAACCGCTTCGCGCCGTATGCTGTATATGTGCGAGTAAAAGCGCTTTCACGGAGAGCAAAGACACGACGGAGAGCACTCATTAAACTCGCACCCGCGACCTCGCGCTTAGCAGCAGCGCGCCATATTAGCCACCGAGCCATCGAGGGCGGCACTGGCCAGCAGACCGAAGTACGTAGTAGGGGATTCTTTCAACCACGGGAGGCGTTGTTCCAACTAAAGTGGCGTGACAGAGAGAATTGCATAATGCGTAATACGACCGAATGCCGGCGAACGCTTGGGTACGTCCTGATGGCCAATAAACCGCCTCGATTAGGCGGAAGGTGTCGCCACGAAGGCTGTAATAATGCACTCCGGACTATAAGGTATTCTTCCCCCCAGGTCTGAGACGCGGGACTCGGGCCGTGCTATATTGCAAGGGACGCGAGAGGATTTGCTGGATGCTGAGATCTGTTCGCAGCGGCTGAGAACATTTCACACGCGCCGGGTACCCCCACACCCCTCGTCGAGCTGCTAATTGCTTTCCCTCTAATTGTTGCCTCCTTCAGCACGTACTCGTGCCGTCTCCCCGGGCGTCTAATGGACGCCGCAATTAGGCCAAGCATCGCCTCGCGTTTCTTGCTGCGTGTATGAGCCGTAATTTACGGTTTTCCCCTTTCTCTTCAATTTATTTTACTTTCGCCTCGTGCTAGTGAAATTCTGCGCCGAGTGTAATTAGGAGCGCCCCTGAACGAGCGAACCGTTCGTACAACGAGCGAGCGAACGAACGAACGAACGAACGAACGAACGAACGAACGAACGAACGAACGAACGAACGAACGAACGAACGAACGAACGAATGAATGAATGAATGAATGAATGAATGAATGAATGAATGAATGAACGAACGAACGAACGAACGAACGAACGAACGAACGAATGAATGAATGAATGAATGAATGAATGAATGAATGAATGAATGAATGAATGAATGAATGAATGAATGAATGAATGTCTTGGATGCGAAACCCACTGGCATTAACTGGCCTGACATTGAGCTTAGTGAGCTAGAGACTGAGCGTTCAAACTCCGTACGAAGGAGACTGTGAGCATAGTCTCTTATGATTGAATTAATTAAATAATGAATTATATCAATAGGAGACGTATACATCACTAACCTTATATCGTTCAATTGAGCTATGCATAAACAGCACTTAGGGAGATCACTATGTATGTGTTTCGGAAATCAAAGCGACGTAATAGAGCTGTCGGTGCAGTAGCGATCTATGACACAGTTTGTTATAAATTGCACTCCCGTATTAAGGGCGAGCATTTTTCCGACTTCTGTTTAAACCGAGATGATCGAAGAGGTAACTCTTGTAACTCAAGTTCCACAATTAAAAGTGCTAGCCACCGAGAACAAAGGCAGCAATTGTAACGATTTCACTGCCGTTCAATAAATGGTATCGTGTTCCCCGTAATCTCGCTGCCATTGACTTTTTTTTCTTTTATTCTTAAGCCGCATAAAAATACCTTCTTTCCGGCCTAATTGTCCGTCAAGGTTTTCTTTTTTCAATGCGGTTTCTACTCAGGTCTGCGTTCTTTTACATTTTGCTATATTTTTCTCTCTCCCTTTTTTTATCGTGAAAGAATAACGGTCTCTAATTACAGCCTTTGTTAGGAACCGTAATGAACCTCGCCATGCGCCTGGGTCGTTGTATATTTCATACAGCCCAAACGAACGGCGGCTCCGCATCGTTACGAATTTCCGAAGCGAGTCCTAAAAACTTCCTTAGAACGCGACAGTATCAAATTTAAGAGCAAACAAATTTTGAGTGTGACAATTGTTTACAATCGCGTACGTTCGCCTACACAATTGAGAAATCGCTTTCTGGTCTTTGCACCTTTTCACAATGTCACAGCTTTTTTAAAGTTTTTTTTTTTTTATTTCTAACATGTCGACCGTTCAACACCATTTTATAAATCGAGAAAAGAAGAGAGAGTTAGAGAAAAGGAGAGGAGGGAGAGATAGAGAGTGCAGAAATAAAAGGTGATGGCGGTTTATTAAAGATTAGAGTTTTTGTTGGGCTAGTTTGTAGAGCCGGCCGCATAAGTTTACGGGACGCGGCCAGCAGTACAAGTGTGGACTTCTGCTCCCGCAAGGCACGGCGCTTCTAATTGAACGAATCACTGCGTATAAGTCGCAAAAAAAAAAAATGTGTACTAAATGCTGAAACTTTGCATTCAAGGCTGAGTGCCAAGACTTCACGGTAATTCAGGGGCCAAATCTACAAACATTTCGTTCGTAAGTACTCTCTGCCATTGGCCTCCCGCCTTCTCTAACGATATATCCGGGACGAGGATCGATTGGATAGAATGTTCTCTTACGAAACATTTTTTTTATTTTATTTATTTTTTTTTATTTTTTTTTTTTTTTTTTGTCTGAATAAGGGAGCCCAGTCTATTATCGCAAATTCCGTGTCCCGGGAACTTTTGTGGCCGTGTGTGCGCGGTTATTTAAAACGAAAACAGAGCACTCACCAGAGCACCCTTTTTCTCCCTTTCTTTGTGCCGTCAAGAGGAAGCTTTGGCTCGGTACATGGAAACATGAAAAGCGTTTTTTTTTTCTCGCCAACCACCGCACTGGATTTGATGAGGTCTTTCGCATTTATAAATGTCTACCAAGTAGATGTTTGCTTCAAGCTACCAATTAACTTTTGCAGAAATTTTTGCGAGAAACATAATATAAGTGAACTGATGCAGCAAGTTCGCAACTCCGCAACTCCAGAACAAAAAAAAAACGAAAAAAAAAACGATGTCACAATCATGGGAACAGCTCCTATTGAGACATCTAAAGCGGACGAAAGTGTCGTATTACACACCAGCTCTGAAATGTGCCGTTAATTTGCGAGCGCGAGCTTTTACAAAGCTTGTGTAACCCATAGTAGTGGTTTCACGTAAGCTGTCATCTCAATTATATCACAATTTTCTGCTTCAATCGGTCTTAGTGATGGTGTTTACAGCATAGCGATATCTGGTTTTTATGCAGAGTTATGTATTTGTAAACATTGCCATTACTTTTTTTTTTTTCACTCTACGACGTTTCGGCAATTCTTGCCGAAACGTGGCTCTAAATTGAATTTCCGTTTTCTACAGTCGGCGTAGTTCAGCTTTATCTCCTAAATGCAACACATTTAATTCAGATCGGCTCCGCGGTTGTTTTATGTGTGAATTTCTGCCTTCCACATGTACTATTTGAATTGGCCGAATCGAAGTAGGCCCCTAGCTAAAGTTTCCTTTCTGTATGATCTGTTTTCTTTCTAAATGACAATTTGCCTTTCTCTTTTTCTTTCTTCTTTTTATGGGTCAGTCCCGCGAAACCAATAGTTGACCGATTTTAAAGACTCTCCTTTCCTAACTCATTAAACGTACAATTTCATTTCCCCTCCTTTCAAGCACATCTATTAATTAGAGTGAAAACTCGTTAAGCTCCTCTGACTCGTTTTTCTTTTTCATTATCCTTTCATATCTCTTCACCCATTCAAACCCTCACCCGCTTCCAGTTTTCAGGGCTTTGCCTTTTTTTTAATTCCTTTTTGCTCTATCTTTCCTTTCCTTTGGTTCTATTCTTTTTATACGCGCCCGGACCCTGTCTCCCTTAATTGCGACTTCGTTCTATATTCCGTTTCGAAAAAAGATTAATAAAAAAAATACGAGCACCTATCACAAGTTTCTTCCTGTTCCCAATTTTCGTAATTGCCCCCCTCTCGGAGCGATGCCGTATGCCTTTTTAAACGAACTCCTTTTATGCACAAGTGGCGACGGACCCTGTCTCGATTATTCAACCGTGTTTTCCCCTTCGAGACTGTTCCCACGAGTTTCACACTCGTTTAGGCCGTCTTATCGAACATGAAGTCGTCCCTATACCCGTATTTCTTCATAGCTCGCTAGTAATTCGCTGGTCTATTAGTTCGACACTTAGTCAATAACTCGAGAGAGAGAGACAGACGTTTATTACGATGCGAAAGCTTAGAAGTAGGTCCGAATCGAAGTTCTGGGCCGCGATTTTGTAGCGATGCCTTTTCCGATGCTATTCCTTTTTACACTTTTTTACACTTCGTCAGTGGCCAGAGCGACGCTCCGCCCTCGCGTTATCAACGGGATCAGCCAGCGGTGAGTGGTGGATGATAAGAGTGGCATCAAATCGAGTGGAAATCATCGCTACAAAATGGCGGTCCTGACCACTTACTTGGCATTGGAAAAGAGTAGTAAAAAAAGGCACAGTTGATAACTGGCGTAAGCATTGCACTCGTACAGTAGTTTCACTACTTGTTGCTGGGCTACAGTAATAACCTCGTTATAGCGAAGTTGAAGGTGGAGCCAGAATTACTTCCTTATATTCATTACTTCGTTATATCCATTATTGCGTGCACTGCACTGTGAGCCTCTGTGGGAATTTCAAGCGGAATTTCCCTGACTTCGTTATAGCCATTATTTCGTTCTATCTCGTTTCGTTATAACAAGGTTTAACTATAGTTGGTTCGTTTTTGTTATCGGTGAAATAGGACTCGAGACATTATGATCTGAAAACAGGACAGGAAATAGCATTACTTCTTGTCCTGTTGTTATTTCGTATAGTTTGGCGCCCTATTGCGGCTAATAACACGTATAGTTGTCGGAGTTGACATTGCCTGTTTTTAACGCTATAGCTGGTTAGCTATAGTCAACTGTTCACTGGCACACCTACCAAGATAGTTTATTTATTTGCTTGCAGGTTGTTTGGCATTTTTCGCGTTTCTTTGTTGTTTGAGTGTGTGCGTAGCTCGGACGAACAGCGCCATCCTTGCTATGGTCGAAATATCAGTATTCAGTACCATATTTCCCGTTGTTCCCTGCTAAATGAAGTGTAAGAGGGCACTTCTTTCAACCAATTGCTTAAACGAGCAGCAAGCTCAATTAAGCCGTATTATGCAATGTATATTTAGCTTAACTAGATAATAACTTCTCAGGGTAAAAAAAAAACGGAAGTCGTTTTAGATTTATTGATCGCATTTCCGCGGTTTCTGCGTTACCGAAGAGAAGCTTATAACTCTTCGAAACCATTACACATGCATAAAAAATATATATAAAACACAGTGTAACCGCAGACCACTCGCAGACGACACGGACGTGACCCTTTACACCTGAATAATAAATTCTCTCGGCGCCGGTTTTGGGTTTCTCGTCGTGTCTTTTCTCGTTAGCTGGTCTCCTCGTATTCTTTTTTTTTTTTTTTTTTTGAGAGAGATTTAGAGGCGAGTGTAGCGTATACGGGATTTCCGGAGGTCGTTACCGTTTCGTCGTTACGATGGGCCGTTATACGGCTTGTCGCAATTTCTGGCTTCCAAACCCCCCATTTGCGCCGTGCGCCATTTATTATTTTTATTTATTTATCTTCTTTGCTTCGTCCGCCGCCATCTTCTCGACCCGCCGTTAAACTATGAACCCTTCCTTCCTGCGGAATTGATCTTCATTTCGTCGACACTATAGCGCTCCCTTTGTCCACTATAATATTGCAGTTTCTTTCACTTTTTTTTTTGCTAGCTTTCTTGTATACTATTTTTCATTTCTGGTTTAAAGGGACGCTTAGAGAGAGACGAAGGTACGGGGAAAGGCGGGGAGGTCCACGGTAGTGGGTAATCCCGTTTGCTACCTTACGGGAGAGGAGGAGCTAGGAAAATGAGAAGGATATATATATATATATATATATATATATATATATATATATATATATATATAGAGAGAGAGAGAGAGAGAGAGAGAGAGAGAAATGAGAAGCACTACTTCGCGGTTATCTTAGGTTTATTTACCCAACAGTTTCGGTCGGTGGACCTACCTTTTTCACGGGACCGACCTTGAAAAAGGTCGGTCCACCGACCGAAACTGTTGGGTAAATAAACCTAAGATAGCCGCGAAGTTGTGCTTCTCATTTTTCTAAGTACGCTTGGCCCATTGAACAATCCAGTTACTACTTACTATATATATTAATAGCCCAAGATGGCGGCACCTAAACGCTTCCGTAATATTGTCTAATAGTAAATAGTCAAGTAGTAAAAAAAATTCAATGCTCAATCTAGCACGCTCCGAGAGCTTTCCCTGCTTCCAAAACAGGCTACAAATTTGTGATGACAGACTGACGTAGCGGCGTTCTGAATGTTCCGCACAAAACTCACAGAAATGTTTGGTTTTCGCATTCTCCTGTAATAATCGACTTTCTCTTTTTTCGCCTAACGACTGAAGATGGAGTGCTGAAAAAAAAAAATACTGTAACAGTGCAAACTGATTTATAGTGTTCCTTTAATAAGAGAAGCATTTCCGCTGCACTTTTTGTTTTTTATTGATAAGCAAGTTAGTACACGTCTGGTGTGTGGCAGTATTTTTTGTTTATTCTTAATGAACGCTTATCGTTGACACCCGAACGCTTTCTACGAAGAAGTATACCGTTTAAGCGGTCGAAGTAGCTGAATCATGTAATCAAGCTATAGCGCATGGAACAAAATAATCACGCCCGAGGGCCAAGCCGGCTTCCGGTCAACAAGTCAGCTATAGTCAGCTAGCGAGCCAACCAGGGAATAATAGCAATGCAATCGCCGTCAGGCCAAACAGTGATCGATGACTTCGACCGACCGCGGTCCATGACCTCATATAGCGCGACTACCATGCACGCCGCAACTCTTGAGCGACCTACTTATTCTTTTACTGATTCTCCTTCTTCTTCGTTTATGCTGCCATGCACGCCCTCGAAGAAACTCCTGCGAATCGAGCAAATAAATCGAAGCGTTCCTTTTCTTGTTTTCACGGCCGGCCGGACCTTCTTTCGGCATGCCGGGGACGGAGCCCGCTACGAGCCCGCTGCATGGCCTCCGATGTCGCTCGAATCTCGGAGCCTTACCTTAGATTGTACAGCTAAAGTTACTAGAAGGAAATATGGCGCTCGCGTCTTCTGGAGCTGCGAGCATGTCGGTAAAGCCAGCGCGAGAATGGTTGGGCTGCATGTACACGGGTTTGCCCAAAGATCGTCTCTCCAGCTGCAAAACGACATTGCGGCTTTGCAGATCGATCGTTTTCACCAAAATATTGCGATATCGAAGCGCCCGAGTTCTTTCTAGTAAAATGTTTTTTTTTTTTTTTTTTTTTTGCTGTAAATTCTACGGGCCGTACTGCCTATAAGATGGAGGCAAGACAATCTCCACGCACATCTTCCTGCCTGCGAGAAACCACCGGCCATCCATTGATCGGCCTATCCAAATAGCCCCGAGCAAACTCTCTCTAGAAACCCGAAACCTCGGGTATGCACGGTGCCGCTATATATGGAGGAGTTCCTCTGCGTGGATCAGCTCCGTTATGTGGAGCAGTTCCGCTACGTGGAGCGGTTACGCTATGTGGGGCAGTTCCACTAAATGGAGCACTATGGTTATGTGGAGCGCTACGGCTATGCGAAGCAGTTCGGCTAAATAAAGCACTACGGCTATGTGGAGCACTACGGCTATGCGGAGCTGTTCCGCTAAATGGAGCACTACGGCTATGTGGGGCAGTTCCGCTATACGGAGTAGTTCCACGATGCGGAGCAGTTCCACTAATCGGAGCAGTTCTCGGCGGAGAGCCAAAGTGTCCCCAGCCCTTTGGGGCATTCGTTCTCGTCTCCTTTTCGAGTAGAACTCATGGGACTGTCATCCGTCCAATATACGCTCGACGGGACCGCGGATCGAACAGAGCGGGTGCGGACGTGTGTGTCGCCAGTGCGGTCCACTCGAATACGAAAGCGAGAACGCGAGCCTTGCTTCGAGACGAAAAAATATAGGGCGAACGAGACGGGGAGAACAAGAACTGCTGTCGTCAGTCGCGCGGTGCCCCGAATTCATTGGCTGCGAAGGACCATCCGGAGAGCTCTGACACAATAGAGCTAAGGAAGAAACGGAAACAACTATAGACCTTCTATAGACCATCTATATACTTTGAATCTCGTTCAACGTTAGGTCACAGTCATAAGCGGCCACTTTCTGCAAATATTTTCTATTTACCTAAACGGAATAGTGTTCGACATATTTGAACCTCTTTTTTTAATTATACATCAAAATAAATAAGTGGAACTGCATTCCATACAGAAAACTTCTATTTTCCAAAGGAGTGTTTCACATACCAGTTACTTTTATTCGAAACGTTTTTTTCATACCTCTACACGGAACCATGTTTAAATGTGGGCGGGACGTTGTCGCCCATATTTAAACATGGTTCCATGTAGAGGTGTGTGAAACAATGTTCTGGATATTGAGGTCTATTTCATTGGAACACAGTCCCGTAAATTTATTATGTGTATTTAAAAGCAAGAATGCTCTAAAAATTATGGCGTTTTACGTGCCAAAACCACGATCTGATTATGAGGCACGCCGTAGTGGGGGACTCCGGAAATTTGGACCACCTGGGGTTTTTTAACGTGCACCTAAATCTAAGTACGCGGGTGTTTTCGCATTTCGCCCCCATCGAAATGCGGCCGCCGTGGCCGGGATTCGATAAGAATGTTGTAATATATAAGCTGTATCATGATTTCTTGCAATTTTATACAGAACACGTTCCAGTTGGGTAAGTGGAAGATGTTTGCCAAATGTTTCCCCTTACAGCTGAAATCTAAGTGGATGAAGAAAATCCCTAGTGGACCAAGATTATGAGTGCATGGTTCCGAGCCATATTGGTGTTGCAACCGTGTTGAGACTCCCTATAGTCTTCTTATGCGAACGTATTCCTGTCGTACCACGCGGTGGGCCAATTGATAATGCACAAATCTGACGCCAAATATGGCCACACGATCGATTTTAACATGTTTGTTGTTTGGTTTTGTTTTTGTTTTAATCCGAAGTGTTCCTTGTGGTCATCGACCCAAGGTTACAGCGTTCATGTCGGATTCACTTTTATAACGCACAAGTGGTGACCAATGCTGAGGGACGTAGGCGAAAAGCCACGGAAGAATTGCAGGGGCGCATCTCCTTCTAACTTTGGACGCAGGAAACCGTATTGTAGCTCCTGGTACCGCGTATATAATAAAAGTAAGCTAAAAGGCGCACGCCGTCGGATAAACGTGACGAGAAATTTTACAGGCACATTGTGCTTCTTTTATTATTGGAGAAATTCTTGAACAAAAGTCATAGAACGGCCTTGAGCGACAACGAAGGCTCTACAAGAAAGCATCAAAGTATCCATGGGCGATTTGATTAATAGTCATTACTTAACACTACAGAGCTGTAGCAGAACGCTTTCTAGTACGTGAGGCTAAGTGCACGTGTATTTTCAAGAATGTCTGTTGAAATGAATTTCTCTTAATAAACAGCAGAGCGTGCATGGCCCGCTCCTCTCGGACCGGCGTATTCTAACAATTTGCGCGCAGCTGTGGATTAGAGCGGAGTGGTGCTTACGCCGAACGCTACTGGTATCCGTGACTGCAGCCGATGCCTCTGGCGGCGGCTCGCCAAAAGTTTAGACCAGACAACTGGACACTATAGTTGCTTCCAAGGAAAGACTGAAGCGAGAGCTAGGGAAGCTGAAACCAAGCGTCGCAGAAGAGAACATCCCGAGTTTAGATTGAGGGAAGCCTAAAGTTCACGTATATAGGTGAAGAAATGAAGATCCGGAGGCTTGTGAACGTGGCCGGTTGAATTCATCGCGATGCTACACAGAACATCGCGAAGAAATCCTGAGCGCCAGCAAACTAAGTGTGTGGTTTGCCACTACTTTACTAGGCTTTCCCCACCTTCGCTGGTCTCTGGTGTTTGCGGTAGCAGAGCCACGCATTTTTTTCTCCCTTTCACTAAACACTGTACATTGTTACCGAGTACATCTCATTGCACCGCCACAAAATTGTGTTAAGCGCCTCTGTCACATCATCATTGTAAATAACCATTGTGTACAATGTATATATTCAACATCATGTTATATAATGCGACAATTAGTTTATGTGTAGCTGTGCGTTTCCGTGGGTCTATGTGGTTATATGCTAGTGAGTGTGGACTCGGCGCATGCGCATCTGGTGGATTACAGAGGGCTACCGTCAACCACCTCGGTGACGGAGCCAGGTCTCTCAGCTTCCTCAGCTTGTTTCCTCGGGTGGTATCTATACGCATCTTGTGTATAAGTGGTCCCGTCTCCCCGACGAAAGGAAGCATGGCCCGGTCGTACGCATGAAACAACTAGTACAGTGTGGCCTACTGTTAAAGGGAACACTCTAACGTGCGGCTCTCTGCTGGCGCGGCAAGTTCCAGCTCAAGCCATGTAGGCGCACAGCACAGCTAGGTGTTTAGACAGATACCAGCGCCACCAACCGCATCACATGATCCGCAAAGCTGGGCGATCGTATATAGTCACTTGCGCAGAGGAGAAGAGAGAGAGAGAAAAAAAAGGAGGAAGGAAAGGCAGGGAGGTTAAGCAGACTTAATTCCTGCAGTTTGCTAACCTACACGTGGGGAGAGGAATGGGGGAGTGAAAGAAAGAGAGAGAGAGAGAAAAGTTCACATAGGAACGCTCTATCGGCCTGCTTTTTCTGGCAGGCCGATAGAGTGTTCTATATATGCTGACTATATGTATGCTGACGCGAGTTGGGCGTTAAATCTTTTGGATCTATATTGCTGTGATGCATAGTGCAAGCTTCAAAGCGTGTGGGATCTGTTACTGTTTAGCAAACTGAAAGTACTTTGTAATCGGTTCGGGCTGTACTTATTTGCTACTGAACTGCTACTGTATACCTTCTTTTCACGACTGTATACTGAGGAAGTCGCATATCGCCATGTTGCTCGTTTTCGCGCTAGTTTTTCAGCGTCTTCTGCATTCTCTTCTACAGTGGAGACGACAGAGCCGCCGATGTAAAACTGCGCACTAATACGCTCGTTCACCTCACCACCGGCATCTTCATGATCACCTGTTACTGCATACATACAAAACGGTGATGCGTACAAAGCATTGCAACAAATAAATGCCTTCTTCGCGAGTGGCTGACTCTATTGCTCTGCATTCCAACCCTACAGAACAGGTAGCCGCGACCTTTCTAGTGAAAACTCACTATTGCCGTAGATGTTAGTTACCGCACGAACATGCAGGGGCTCTTTTCGGGCATCTAGCAATACGCTGCAGAAAATATAGCGACTACGATAGTACTGACGTGTGAACAAAAAATTTGCTTCGTTATCAGACCTCGCGACAGCCTTCCCAAAACTCCAAAGAAAAAGGAAAGCAAGAAAAACGTTCACTGTGGCATCTCTTACAAGCGTCTTGCTCCACACACCACCCCAACACTCTGCCGAATGCTATGCATATGCCGTCGAGAAGAAGAAAATGCAAGGCTTTCAATTCTCCCTGAGCTGAGTAAACATGTTGTTTTGCATAAGGGGGGCCGACGAGAGATATAACAAGAAACACTTCCCACTGCTTCGCTCTTCACTGCAACTACCAGGCGGGAACTGCGACAAGACAGCATGAACGCTCGCGAGCTCCCACACGGACGTTTAGAACAAAACTTTTTTCCTTTTTCTTCCGTTTATTTTTTCCCCAATTCCTTGCCTCCGTTCTTCGAACCAACAGTCAGACAGCGCGCACACCGTGCCCTTTCTGTAACGATGTATATACGCTCGGCCTTCGGCCCATTCCTTTACGCCCTAGCTGACCTAGTTTTCCCGTTACGTCGATCTATCTGTCCCGCACTCTCCCCTCTTTCCTTCTTTCATACCTTCTTTCGCTTCGTTTCTCGCTCCTTACGATTCCCTCCTCGATGTCCCACAGCCCGGAAAACGCGTCGGGACGGAAGGGAGGAAAGGGAGTTGGGGGAAAAGGCGCGGCTGGCGGTTCGGCGGGCACGAGAACCAGCGACCGGTGAGGATAACTCAAGCGTTCGGAAAAAGCCATAAAACCGGGACGTGTATAGGTATAACGGGCTTCGGCTCAGCCGCCGCCTACCCCTAAAACAGCGCCGCGTCTATATCCCGGCACGTGTAGTCTAACGCGACTGGATAACAAACCTGGTTTGTGCGACACTAAAAGCACTATCGAGAAACTTGACACGAGAGAAGCGAAATAAGAAAACCCAGAGAAAGAATCGACGTACGAGATCCGGAGAGAGAGAGAGAGAGACGGCCCTTTCCTCCCTATTGTTCCCCATCTTCGTTCAGCATCTTCCGCTACATCCTTTCGCCCGCGCCCTGCCACGTTCCTTCTTTTTTTCTCCCAGTTCGTTCCTAGAAGAGCGGTCGACCTTTCTTCTTCGAGTTGTATTCTTGTTTCGGCAACATCCTTTCCTGTTTTTCTTTCACATCGGCACTAGCTGCACGAGGGAGAGAGTAGCCTTCGAGGACGGCCAAGGGTGTTTCCATGGCAACGCCTCTTCCTCACCTCCCGTATCTCCTCATCCCTTTCCTCCTCCTTTTGTCTCTCTGGCGTCAGTCCTCTCTCTCCCCCACCCTCCCTTTAGCACGCGCGTGGACGAATCAATAGGACACTGCGGCAGACGCCGGCGTGGGCGGATGCGAAGCACCGCTCGCCGAGAAACCGAGGGGGCCAGCGGCGGGAGAGGGGGCTATCATCGCTGGCGCCGACAGCGCCGCGCCGCCCGCCTGGCGGCGAAGGAGGGCACTACACTCCCTATTTCGGGATGAGGTCGCGGCGCAGGCGCGCGACCCACTTTTGCTCCCCTTTCCTTTTTTTTTATTTCCTCGTCCTCCACCACCTCGGCTTCTCCCATGAAGCGCGTCGCCGTTACCGCGTTTTGACACTTTTGTCGCCGCCTTGCCGCTACGTGATAACGTGTACAGTCCCGCTCGGTATGGAGCGTGGGAGGGACTAGATAGCTAGGTGGGGTCGCGGTCGCCGACGGTTCTTTCCCGTTGCTGCTCACCTGGCGGTGTGCCAGCGTGAGAGACTTTTCCTTTTTTCTCGTGGGGCGTGCTATACTCCGAAACCGATGCGGTCTTTCGCTTTTGAAGGTTTGTCTCATTGTTCTCGGTATCCGGACGTGTGAACGAGCTTTATGTCTTCCCCTCTCGTTGTTTTCTCCATTCGAGTCAGATGTGTGCGATTCGAGCTATGTTTGCCCAGCTTTCAATTTAAGCTGCCCTTTATAGCATGCGATGACAGCAGGAATTAATTTTCCGGCTATGTTTTTAGTCGAGGACGAAGCCTTACGCGAACCATCTATCGCATTTGTGTATCGTATAATAGAAACAGGCGTTTGTGGTCTAAGCAATCTCGCTTTCCATTCAGGGGAACAAGAATCGTGTGTTTCTAAAGCGTCAATGCTTGCGCTGTATTTAAATGTCAGGTCAGTACTACATTTGTTTGAGTGCAACTGCCTGGTCGTGGTACAGTATAATTCAATTTGCTGCTCGTGTTGCTGCATTTGTCTTTCTTTTTTGTGCGCGAAGGAGCTGGAGGCGTCAACGCGTTTTTACTACGCGGAGAAATATACTCGTATGGCGCTGAATGAGCATTCGTGGAGCTAAAATTTTACAGCCCGAGCGCTTTCTAGCGTTTACAAAGTGGTCAAGATGAGCGATTGTTTAACTATTATTTACAGTACGCGTACGTTTGGTCTATATTTAATTGGGCTGTCTGTCAGACGTTCTATTCGCTCTTGGGGCACTCTGACTATGCAATACAATACGCATGCAATTGCACATCACGACTCGTCGCTGTAGTACGCCCCAGCTGTGCTCTACCACATAGAGAATAAACGGGTACAATAGCGACAATCGAGAGTTTAATCTCTCCACGTACGTGTTACCATTTACGGAATAATGAAATGCCGGTGACGTGGACGCGAGAAGCAGCGGTAGTGGCGCCATCTTGTGATGCTACGTTTAACCAAAGCACACATGGATGTGATCACAACGGCCGACCATATTATACCTTGCTACTGGCGCAGAGCGTCAGCAGTAACATAGTTATTAATATACATGACCTATTTTTCGTCAAAATGTTTCTAACATATTGTAGTTGAACAAACCGTCACACGATGTCGCTGCCATCGCTGCAGCTGCCGTCCACGTCACCGATGTTTCGGTAGCCCGCAAAGGGTAATACGTAATGCGGATAAGCTAAAAGTGATAAATTCGACTGTAACTTCATTATCGCTTTTCAAGTTCGGGTGTGCTCGCACTAGAGTTTCGTCGATGTTTCGTTAAAGGGAACGACGCCAAAGGCGTGTCAAGCAGTTTGAAAACACACACAAACACACTGCGAACACACAAAGCGCTGACTTCTAGCTGAGTGTATTAGCACTAAGTGATCCATTTTCAAGCAGTCACAGACAACACTTCCAAGTCATGCGCACGCTTACAGCGCGGTCTATTGCTTCTTTATTTAATTTACCGACTGTCTCGGACTCGGACCTTCGCCGCTGTATTACGCTTCCTTTGTAAGCTCTTGCCGGAGCACTCTCAGACGGCTAGTCGAATGCGCCATGTCTGGCGACTAATGTGATTTTATAGACTATTCTCACTTTTTTTTTCCCCTTGCTTTGTGCTTCCTTCCTTGCGAAACGCGTTTCGTAAAAAAACGCTTCTGTTCTTCACTACTCGCGGTGCATTATTACCAAACTCGATTAACTATACTGTGCACGGCATCTGGCCACCTGATCTTTATTCTCATCCGATTCGGAGTGTCCTACCCTTTATTCCGTTATTCGTTATCACTCCTTAAATTTTGTTTTTCTTCAAAGAGCGTACCTTACATACCGCAAAGCCATTTGGGACTCTGCGTTCTGTATCGTTCCAGTCAGCTTTGCTAAAGCTCGTTTGACGACATGTGGCAGCGCAAAAAGAAGAAGAAGAAGAAGAAGAAGAAGAAGAAGAAAGTAGCGGCCGGAGAACCTGCAGTGGAAAGCTGGAGCGCGTTATGGTGAAGCCGAGACTTTCCCGGCCGTGACAGCGGGAGCAACAAAAGGTCGAACGAACCAGAATCTTGAGATTAAATTACCGTCGGCGGCACGGCGCAGAAGTATAAGGCAGCGAAAACAACGACACGCACTACTCAAGATTGGACAGAACATGGCGGCGCTTGCGCCGCAAGGAACTGTCGTTTCCTTGTTTGTCCGTATCTTAGCCTTTAGGCATTTGCTTCTTTCGATTCGTTTTCGCTGGCGACGAAGAAAGTTGACCGTGCTCTCTTGACTTTGCGGTTCTTGACTTTGGATAGGAAAGCACACGGCTCATGCCTTCTGTCCTTTTAACTATTTTTTCTTTCTTTCTTTCTTTCTTTCTTTCTTTCTTTCTTTCTTTCTTTCTTTCTTTCTTTCTTTCTTTCTTTCAGCGAGAGAAAAGGAATTTGATCGGGCTCTATCCATAGTTCGAGAGGAGCTTTTCCCAGTGTCTCTGAGGAAGCGCCCAAACCCGGAAGCTATAGGACCGTCTTGTGGAGGGGGGGTATTCGGGCTCGGGCGCGAAGGGGGTCACGACCCGGATTTTCACGGTTGGCCGCGCGCGGTTCGTGCGCTCCGCGTGTCCGTCGGCGCGATTTCGATTCCCGCTGGGAGTGGCTAGTAGCTTGCGCACCGTGGCGCTCGAAGCGGTGGATTTCTTCGCCACCCTCCCTTGCGAAAGGAGTATATATAATATGGTAACTTCTGGAATCTTATTGCTGCAGCAGGCATCACCGCGTGCCGAAGTCGAGTAGTTTTCTTTCTCGTCCGCCACTAGCCAGAGGCCTTTGGGAAAGTCGAATTGAGCTCATAAATATTTATCAATAGTGCCTCGGTCTACTGGTGTCTCTTCGACGGTTGCAGAAGACATCGGCGCGCTCCTGTACTGGCTACAAGCGCGGAAACAGATTTTTTTTTTTTTTGCAGCATCCTACCTTTAGGCATAATACAACGATATGTTTACAAGTACGTAAACAGATTTGTTTCAAAGAAATGTGCAAAAGCCGGTCTGCATTTAGAACCATACCATACCATACCAGCTAAGCTTCTATATCATAGGATGGTAACGAAGCCTACCTTTAGGCATAGCACAATACGCCCGTACAGGGGCACAAATATGTTTCATAGATATGTGCGCAGATCGAAGGTCGTCGTATAGAAGGGCCCGTGTGTCAAGTGTACGAGGTCGGGAACACGTACTCCCGGAGGGCAACCTGGCCGCAGCATCTGCTAAATTGCCTCGTGCGTTGTCTCGCGTTATTTTCCTTCCCCCAAACTAAATCGCATCGCAGGCTTGATATATATGCGCTAAAGCTTGTGCTTCCCGAACCGTATAGCACAAGCCACACTATACATTCTAACGATATCCGAGCGCTGTGACGTATATCCACTCAAGTTGTTGCAGCATGCATCAGCTCGAGCGAGGCCGAAATTGCGCAGCTTGGGCCGCTCCTGCTTGCCCGTCGAGACCCGAAGCGTTTTAGCCCGGCGAGCGACGCTAATGGAGAACAGAAATCGAGAGTCAGTCCTGCGGCTCCAACCATGACACCGTCCCGTGCCTTTCACGCTACGCCACTTCGCTTCCTCTTTCTTCCGTCGTCTCTGCAATACTTCGTGCTCTTCTCAGAACATTTCTATATCGACCACTTTGGCGTAGCGAAGCAAAACCCACTATACATAAGAAACAAACAGGACAAATGCAAAGAACGAAGCAGTGCTTTCTCTCCATTGCGGCGATCGCCTCTGCTCTCTCGCATCACTGGGGCTCTTTAACGCTGCCCGGGGTATAAAAGAATTCCGCGGTCAGTGAGAGCCCGTTCCCTGTACCTCCAAGCTTCTACGTCACCATCAATCTTAACCTTCTTCGCTATAGCTGTTTGGATACCCGCGGCAGCGAAGAATCTCACTGCATCTGACCAATTGCGCGCAGCGCAGCGAGATACAATGGGTCGCGTCTCTGCCAACCGGAAAAGATAATTATGTCCACAAGAAAGCTCTTACGTTAGAAATGTTCGTAAGAGAAAATTCCGGCCAATCCTTGTGCTGCAAATGTTTTGTAATGTGAAGATGGCCAGTGGTTGAAGAGTACTTCCTCCGCGTTTCCCGCTTCTGATCGCCCTCCGCGCGACGCCGACTCAACGGAACCTTTACGGACAGATTAGTAGTGGACATTGGGCGATACCGTCCTCCTCCCTTCTCTGGAACGCGCAGCCGGCTTTCGTTACCCCTGACTGGCTGACGCGGGCGCTATAGCCTTCGCTGTACTGCGCGGAATTAGTGAGATGAAGTACAATGAAGAAGAAGAAGTGGTTGAGAATGGGGGATGGCTGTGGCACCGTGTTCTTCCGAAAATCCTTTTCCAGCCATTTTTCTTTTTCGAGAGAAGAACAGCACTCACGCGCATCGTGCGTTGTGTGGACGTAATAGGAGAGGATGCCTACGATTGCTAGCGACGCTGTTTTGGTTTAACAGGACAGAGAATTTTACGTATAAGCGAAAGGATGTCAGCCCTGCTACGCGCGAGGCAGATGAGGCGCTTGAATTGAACGAAGAGGACAAGAAAACAAACGAAAGCAACAACGATAAAAAATTAATCGTAAGTAAGCTAGGCATAAACAACCAAATCAGACACAGATGACCGGCAAAAGTCGTGACAAAAGGACTTACAAGGAAGTTAAAGGATAGTGTACGCGTCAAGCCACGTTACTGCACTTCTGAAGTGACAGACAGCATCCGTGTCCTTCAAGAGCACGAGTTTCGCGTTCCAGGACACACACAATAATAATAATAATAATAATAATAATAATAATAATAATAATAATAATAATAATAATAATAATAATAATAATAATAATAATAATAATAATAATAATAATAATAATGGAAGGACGCAGGTGGCGTCGCGAGACTTCGTTTCCCGAACCTATTTCCTTGTGCCGTCACATACTGCGATCAGTTCCCGGCAAGGCTTTAGCCAATTCTTGGTCGAACCATCATCTAGGCCCCACCCCAATTCAACGCTGAGAGAAGCTTCAAAGTGTGAGCTGGTTGTATAGTCTTTCTCGTCACTGCGACTATGCGTATAATGCAACACGCCAACACATGGTCATAACCGGTCAGCCGCCATAACCGCTTTCCCATGGCAACCCGCGTAGATGGGCGTGCATGGCTCGTAGTACTATTATAAGGTTTCGTCTTTACCAAACGACACGTGTGCTGTGCATCTACTTCAACGTGCCGACTCTCTAGACTGTGATCATTGGGGTATGCCATCAGTGTTTCTCATGTTTGCGCCCAAGTGCGCGCGCGATAGAGGCAGACGTTGGCTTCTGCTGCTGCTGCTGATGATAAAGATGATGATGATTTAATTGCATCCCCGTTGAAACGGGGCGGTGACAACTAGTCACGTAGCCTGCTTGATTTAATCAGGTGTGCTATACATGTTTTTTTTTTTATCTAGCATTTTTGTATAAATCTCTTTAATCTTTTTTTTCTCCTTCAAAATCTACCTTGTACCGCTACCTATGACTGTAACAGATCCGGTCGTAACAATCTCTGCCTTTTTTTTTTTTTTTACCAATACTCTAAACGTCTCTGGCTTAACTCAACTGCTGTCCTGGTGATGCTTCCGTCAACTTTAAACCCAAGCGCTCGTGGAAGTTGTACGTTGCCTACTGTTCTCACCGAGCCAATCCCTTCGCATTCCATTAGGATGTGCTGAGTGGTCTCCGGATTTTCGCTGCAGCATACACGTGCCTTTATCTAGTTGCGAATATTTGATCCGGTATGTTTTTGTCGTTAGGCAACCGGCTCGAGCCTCCACTAGCAGGGCACTGCCCTTTGTGCTATCGTGCGTATTTTCCCGTCTAATTTCTTTATTCTCATTCTTGTAAATCTCCATGGTCCTTCCGTGCTTCCATTCTTTGCATCCAATTCACTGTCTCTGTTTCTCTCACTTTCTCTCTGACGACTCCTGGCTGTCTATTTACAGTTTCAATTACCCCGCACTTGGTTGCCAACTTTCTTGACCTCTTCCTCCATTCTGCGTCGACGCTGATTCTGTAAAACCAGTGACCCCCTGGTGGCACTGCTAAAACAAACGCTTCCTCCTTACCGCTTCTCCTCCCGACAAGCCCGCCCCCTATAAAGCTCGCTTCTTTCGCGCTATTCATTCGCAAGCAAACGAGTCACCCCGACGCGAGCTACGTCTCCCTAAATGCCACAACGACATCGCGATGACAGTAACACGTAGCGACGACTACACTTCAACCGGTCGCTAAGTGGGAACTGAAAACGGGCACCCAACTCCACGGGACTGATAGTGACCCCCGCGAGTCGAGTCGAGTTTACGTATAATGAAGCCGGAAAGCCTAACGCGTAATATACTCACCCGGTTCACGCACGTGTAACGCTTTCCAGAAAGAAAGAAGAACGAAAAAAATTAAAATGCCGAGAAAGAAGCAGCCGGGCAGAAACAGCCGTTGCCATAGTTTCAAATTGAGTTTCGACCTCGCTCGTCCGCGTGTAACTCCCAGCTCTCGAGTTTCAGCGCTCGCCCCCTGCCTCTTTCTTCTTTGTTCGTACCGTCTCCTCCTTGTATCTTTTCTTTCTCACCGTCGACGTCATTTTTTTTTACATTCTTAATTTTTTTTCACCTGTTTATTTATTCAGTGTCCAACTCCTGTTTCTATACGGCGAATTTTCGCTTAGCCACCTTTGGGCGGCTCGTGTCTCGCCGGAAATTTTCTCTTCAGCGGCGACGCTCTTGATGACGAAAGACTACTCTTTCTTTTATTTTTAATTCGAGCCCCTACTACCCTTCACGGAGGGACACAACAAAGTCCGTGCCATTATGCTAATAAGGTAAATCCGACGAGATTGACTGTTTTGTATGTACGTGTGTCTCCTGCGTGAACTTCAGATCTAACGAGATTTCGGGAGAATTTAGTTTTCGGTACGGCAGTGTTCTCGTTAGAGCGCGCTACTTGTGCAGCCTATAGTACGCCATCTTTGCGCACGCGCGCACACACCCACGTGCAGACACCACACGAACGAACACGGAGAAAACTTTAGTGTTTTTTTTTTAATTCTATGATAATTTGATTCACTCGTCGACGATACATTGTCATGAAGATGGGGATTTCTCGAGCGGAATCCACTTTCTCAACAAACTAAATAGCTTACTAAGTATGCTAACGAGCTATCTAGCTAACTAAATAAAACTATTGCACTTTGAAGGCTGTACTCTCCGAGAGTTCGCGGAGGAGAATCATTGGAAATAAAAAGGAGGAATAGGACTGATCGGCGTTGGCGTTTCCTTATTACAGAATCTATCTATCTATCTATCTATCTATCTATCTATCTATCTATCTATCTATCTATCTATCTATCTATCTATCTATCTATCTATCTATCTATCTATCTATCTATCTATCTATCTATCTATCTATCTATCTATATAACTATATAACTATCTATTTTCGCCCTTTCCTGTAATAATACGAGGAAGGCGTTGACCATTATCTTTTAGCGAATAATTGTTGCTCTGCTTGTCTGCATCGCTCTAACCATCACATTGTCCTAACCTTGGCTCATCATCCCAGATAATTAGATTACTTTCATCGTCCTGGACGTTGTTCTATTCATCCTTCGTAATATACTCATAATATTTGCTTGCTAAAAGATCCGCATAGAGACGCATATTTTATTTCGCAGAACTTCAGCAACGTCGGATGGCTTCAGGCAAACAGGTCGTCTGTTGCCCAACGTTGTTTCACTTTTTTTTTCACTTTTTTTTTCACCGTACACCAAATAAAGCCGACAAAAACTCAAATGCCATTCGGAAAGGACAATGCTTATCACAACTATTATTTAGTTTGTTCGCTCGTGAAGCAACACGTTCGTTTCGTACCTCCTTATCATTTCCCCATACTTTTACCCCGTGCCCTCTAGCGCCATTTGCTTCGTAAAAAAAAAAAAAAAAATGATGCGGATAAAACCACGACAACTGGAGTTTTGTGCTATGCGGGTGCGATTAATGCACTCTCTAGTGTGTGTGTGTGTCCCCCCCCCCCCTTCCTCCTTTCTTTTTCAGCTCACTCATACTTTCTTTTGTCGTTTTGCCACTTTAAACTTCTCTTTCTTTGCTTACATGCCGCTTCTTTCTTTATTTTTCGTATTTCAATAACCGCGACGACAGCGCAGCACACGCAGCATATCCTCGCCGATTAATTACCTCGAGTCGTCGGGAACGACGTTCATTTCCTTTCCCGCCAAGCCTGTAAGAAACAAGCGAACGAAGCACCACATAATGCTCTCGGAACACTCGCAATACGACAAGCCGTGGTTTTAAACGACCCGAGTAAATGGCACGAGCGCATTCTTCGCGGTGTCCTTTTCTTTTTTTCTTTCTTTCTTTATTTTTTTTTACACGCGCACTGTATACAGAAAACCCTAGTAAAGAATCGCGTAGGACGCACAGCGCCACCGGAAAAGATCTTTCTCGTTACTTCGCCGCCTCTCTCTCTCCCCCTCTCTTTACCTCCCCTTGTCTCTATCCCTCCCTCTCCCTTTATTTTTATTTTTCCTGCTACCTCTCCTTTCATCCCTCTAATATTTCGCTCTCTTTCTATTTACTCTTCCTCTCTTTTTTCTCCCTCTCTTTTCATCCCTCCATACATTTCTCTCTCCAATTTTCTCTCCATCTCTCTTTCCTTCTACCTTTCTCTCTTCTCCTCTCTATCTCCCGCTTATCATCCCTCTATCTCCTTCTCCCTCTCTTGCCATCATTCTATCTCTCTCCTATTTCCTTTATTTCCTTCCTCTGATCCCTCTATCTCTTTCTCCCTCTCTCTATCCCTCCTCCGACATTTCTCTATCTTTCTCCCTCTCTCTTCATTCCTCTATCTCTTTCTGCCTCCCTCACCCTGTTACTCTCTCTCTCTCTCAAAATTATTCGCTTTTGTAGAAGTATGAGGTTTCTCTCTCTCTCTCTCTCTCAGCGCTCGCAAATTAAACCGCGAGATGGCGTGGTCGGAAATTGTCCCAGAGGAGTTGGTTCCGTTTGGGAGAAGCGGCGACAAAACGCTTTGTGTTCCTCGCAGCTCGCGAGTAACACAAAATTATAAATGAACAAAACGACGATGGGCTCACGCGAGGCTAGTTTTACGCTTATTGTATGCCCTCGTTGCGATGGTCATGTTTTCCCGATTGCTCCCATTTGTCTTGACCGGAATACGCGGCGCGTTTGGCTTTGTTCACATAACAGGCTCCGTGATCTGCGTCACGCGAGCATCGTCCCGTTTTTGTGCTTCCATTGTGTTACATTACGCGAGAGCACCATTGCCGAGGCGTTCAGCTTTTTAAGAACAATCTCGGAATTATTTTTAACCTCCCGCGTTAGTGCCACGTCGCGTCATCCACCACTTGTTTCTTTTCTGTTTTATCAAACGTTAATCAGCTAAACTGACACAGACAGAACGATTTTTTTTCTCGTTGAAATATTTGTCCCGTTACTGGAAGCTTTGTCGCTGGTTCAAAGCCGAGAAGGCGAACAGTTCGTGATTGTGTAATAGTGCTAGCATTGACAAAAAAGTAAAAGAAAAAAAAAAGCTCGTTAATTTAGCTTCTCGCTGATAGATTAATGTATCTGGTCGTTACTATCGCTCAAATTCGTGTTTTGTATGAGTATACAAGGATAACAAATCTGGCAAAATCATTATTACAGTTTCCCGCGCGTCGCCTCGTACTTTCCGCAGGACTTTTCTGTCGTGCAGAAAAGCGCGCTTGCCGTCAAATGAGACCGCAGGCAGGTCGCTACGGAAAACGGCTCTGTATCCGGTTCTTCTATAAGCGCTACTTTGCTTTAAGCGATTCGATAGTGATGTAGAAGGCGCATCACTGTTCGGAAATAATAATAATAATAATAATAATAATAATAATAATAATAATAATAATAATAATAATAATAATAATAATAATAATAATAATAATAATAATAATAATAATAATAAACGTCGCTTTGTATGACGCTATAGAATAAATTCAGCTGACGCACAGACGGGAGTTTGTTTGAGTATGTTTAACTGGAGATCGCTGGAACAGAACAGTGGGCTTAATGATGATGATGTGACATTAACGTTACCAGGCCTACATCTAGGTGATCGGCATTACTCAAAATGCACTGGTGGCGTCCCTTTCGCCATGTCGAAATGCCTAATAGCATGACGAAGTAAACATGTGCATTTGCGTGACGTACATTACAACTTTTATTTGTTTTCTCCCCAGCAACACTGTGAGTGCTAACGTGCGTCTCTTTAAGAAGCAATCTTGGCACCACGCTCACTGACGCATGCGCTGTTGTCTTGTCGCAGAATCGGAGAGAAAGGCGACTGGGACACGCGGAACAAGGTGATGACGTCGGACAACAGCACCAACTTCCAGGTGATCGGCCTGAAGCCGTTCACGGTGTACTCCTTCCGAGTGCTGGCCGTCAACGCCATCGGCGCCAGCAAACCCAGCAAGGAGTCCTTCTACATGGTCACGCTACGTGAAGGTACGTCATCTCACGGTCGACGCCGCAGTGGGGTTACGAACAGAGCAGGTTACGAACAGAACTGTCAGAGTACTACAAATCAATTATGCGGAAATTCTAAAATTTCATGAAAGCGGAAACTGTCACTTCACCCGATCGACAGTAGCTCTCGGAATGAAAGCTTCGCAGTTGAAGAAAAATTCGTGCTAACGGGTATCCCCGGGCCCAACGCGCTTTTCCTGAGTGGTAGTTCTTTAATATCTGAGCTAACCAGGAAGCTATATAGTTGATCGAGTTGTGGATTAATTCGGCCTCGCTAGGGGATTAGATGATGGGGTAAGATTAGGACATTTCGGGCATAGGATATGGATTCGGCTGACGCAAGACGGTGGCTAATTTGAGATCACTGGGCAGACAGCAAACAGAGGCCCTTGTCCTGCAGCTAGGGGACTTAAAATAGGACGATGATGTTTCATGATGTTAAAGTAAGTGCGTATATATCTTAAAAGCAGGCATAGTAAGTTGCACGTACGGAATACCAAAACGGCCAGTCTAACTGTAACTGGCCGCGTGGTAAGCAAGAAAATATCCACGGACCAAAATACAGGTGACGACACCACACTGAAGACCTCACACTAGCGCTCCCTTACTTCGCAGATTTCGGCAGCTTCTTCTCGATCAAACGAATATTACATCACATTGTAGTCGAACCGAATCCTTTACCCAGCGAGATTTCTAATAACTATTTTCTCTTCCAAAGAGACTCATGCAGAATAAACTATCTTGAAAATTGTGACGTCACGATGACGTGCTGTTGTGATGCTTGGGTGCGCAAGCTGGCAATGGCGCCCTCGTCCATGGTTCCATCCTGGCACCAGAGGGAACCAGAGCGAAGTATAACGAACATTTTCCCGCCAAATAATGGAAATAGAGTCTTGAAAGAGCGTTTCCCCTTAGTTGTGTTCTTATTTTGTTCGAGAACGGCCAATGTCGACTCGAATGTTTTGCGGTGTACGTCTGCTCGCTGCCGCTTCATCGTTCCTCTCGCCCTCTGATCTTGCAGTGCCGGAGGGAAAGCCGACCATCGTGCACGCGCAAAACACGAGCAGCTCCACCATCCGTATACAGTGGACGGCTCCCCCGAGGCACACCATACACGGCGAATTCGAGGGCTACCGCATCACCTATCGGCCCAGGGACAAGCCGCAGGAGGAGAGCCGGGAGATCGTCGTACGAGACAGCAAACAGACGGTGAGCCACACGTTTCCTGAATGGTTTTGTTTTAGGAGCTATATAGCCAGGTTGCAGTCTCCTAAAACAGCTATCGAACAAAAGAAAAGTTCCGCTGACTATACGCATTCTTTATCTTAAAGGGGGCACTGATAAAGAGAAACAGTGAATCAATTTACATCGATAAAGTTTTCTTGAAAAACTCTACTGTCGTTGATTTCGCGGTACTAGGTTGATTATTAGAAGAGAAATGATGGTCAAAGTTTCATTTTTCTTTCTTTTTTTTTCTTTTTTTTTCAATTTCGTGCTGAAATGTCAGGGCCGGTACGTCAGTGTGGTGGCTTGGGCTAGTTGGTAACTTGTGGTAAGTGTCATTGTGACGTCACGGATTGCAGAGTATTGAAGCATTGCAATCCGTGACGCCCGCCCCCCCCCTCCCCTTCCCCTTAAAAAAAATGAAAAAATTTGTGGTACGCCACTGGGCTTTGCTCTGCAAGGTTGCGCTTTTAAGATGCGGCAGACGTATCTCACGGGTTCTGCTCCCATTCTCTCGCCTTTTATTATTCACAGCGGCGTGATTTTCTCATTTCAAGGATGTAATGAAATTTCGAGTCACTTCGCCTCGATAATGTGCGAAAACGTTGGTGCTCTTGCGAGATCGAAGACGCCCTTTGCTTTGCGCCATCTACATTGTCGTCTGCTCAAAGAATCGACGAGCGCCGTCTGCTTTGCGGCGCAACCGACGCGCCATCTCGGTTCGCGAGACGAAAACTTAACGCAATTGTGCCGCCATCTGACGATAAAATTATAAATCAAAAACTCTCCGATTTTGCTGCACGTCTTTTAATTCCGCGTAATTTACGAGCGAAACGCATTCATTTCACACCCAGAATGTTCCGCAGCGTTAGCGATATCTTATTTAGCCCCGCTACGCGTAATTTATCCGGGTTAATCGCTTCAAATCTCAAGACGCCGGGCTCTCGGGCGCTGCCGGGTCCGAGGCTACGATCATTTTTATTTCGGCGTGCTTGTGTTTTGGTGTTTGTGTATGCATTCGCTGGCCTGCCGCCTTGGCTTGCCGCTGTTGGTGCTCGGATGTGCCCGTCAAAGTGGTGCTAGGCTCGAGCCCTCCAAAAAGAGCGAACCAAACCCCCCAATGTCGGCTGGAAAGTGAACGAGGCCGTGCTCTCCGGCGTCTTTTGCATCCTCTCCCGTCATTTTCTACCCGCCTGCTACAAAAAAAGATCACGGAGTGTCCGCATCATCCCTTTCTTCCAAGGCAAGATCTTTTTCTCCGATCGGCGTCCCCCCCTTCTTCGGGCGATCGCAGTATTTATTTTCTCCTTTCGTTACGCACCGTCTACACCTTATATCGGTCGGCTTGATCACTCTTGAAAAGCCTGCGCCGCCGAAAGTATGAATGGAAACGCGTGAAACAAAGCCGGTTGTTTGTGGAGTACTACAAGCGAGAGCAAAATAATGTATCGACCCCCGTTCGACGGGAAACCGAATGAATCGCATGCACACGGTCGTGAGTGCGTCCCTGTTGTTATGCGCGCTGCGTGGTGTTTTATTAACGAGAGCGTCGCGATTAATCTACCGTGCCCGCGAGGTCGTACCACGCGCAGGTCCCGAAGATATTGCCCTGAAAGACGCTTCCCTTGTCGGGAACCCTTCGGAGAAGTCGTGTTCCTCTGGCCGATCGACTAGTTAGTTGTTGGTTTTCTTGCTAGCCGAGTATATCGGGTCTGGAACTAGTTCCGCGAGAGAAGCAAGGTGTGGTGGTCCGCGCGCGCGGAGAGGTTTCATCCGGGTTGCGCTGGCGTCCTGCGAAGAGCGAAAGTTGTTTTGGTGTTGCGTAAACTGAAGCCAGTCTGGTTGGCTTTGAGTGAGGTGTCGCAGCGCAATTCCCTGTAGCTCGTCGTGCGTTGGCCATGAACTCCGTTTTTATTATTTTTTGGCAGCTTTGGACGGAGTGATTCGCGTTGCGGGGCCTGGAAAATATCCAACAGTGCTCATATGAGCCTCATACATATTCTGTAGCGCGTTCGCCAAATTATTTAGCTCCTTCGCTGAGCTGTTTCGAGCTAGCTTATTTCGCCACTTGCTTGCAATAAACGTTCGTGTCTCGCGAGCCATGTCCAACATGTCTGGACATGCTAATTTCATTCCATGCGTTACATGATGGTCTGCTGCGCATGTCAAAATGCGATTGCGGTACCCATCGCGTGGTGCGTTTCGTTTCAGGGTTGATTTTGCAGCAGCCTAGAATGTTTAGTAGTTTCTCCAAGCCTGGCATTTGATTGGAACTTTCTTTGCAGCGGGTCATGTTTGGCATGTTTTCCTGCCATGTCCAACATGTCTGGGCAAGCCCAAGTTCACTCTGTGCCTCATCATGTCCTCACACATGACCTCCCGCTTGTCATAGCAGCGTTCTTGAGTAACTTCCATACATACAGTTGTTAATTACTGTTATAAAGGCTGTTTAGCTTATGTATTTCGTGAAGTGTATAGATTTACTGATGACATTGTGATATTTATTAGGGACTTGTGCAGTTATCAAATTTGCAGTTGCTGTTCACAGCATAATACAATACTACTGCATTGTGCCACTTTCTCGGCTTTGGAAATATCTTATTCGAGAACAAGTGGATACATTCACAAGCTTTAATAGAACATTAGATTAGATTATGGCGTGTTACATGCCAAAACCACGATATGATTATGAGGCACGCCTTTGCGGGGGACACCGGAAAATTGGGACCACCTGGGTTTCTTTAACGTGCACCGAAATCATTTCGCCCCCATCAAAATGCGGCCGCCGTGGCTGGGATTTGATCCCGCAACCTTGTGCTTAGCAGCCGTTTAAGAAAACATTTGTATGTGCACATCATGTCGTATATTTACAATTGCTTATCTGCACAGCTTTATAGAGTTCAGTCGGTACATGATTTTGACTAGCACTGTATGAAGTACTAAAGTTTTAACTATTTACTCTACATTAACTATTTACTCTACAGTAAGGACAAGTCAGTAGTGACTGGTCACAAGTTGCGGTTGTGTATGTAAGAGGCAATGCACATGTGTATACTGTAAATTGTGAAAGTATGCTTATTCTATACTAGCCTTGGTAAATGAGCATTGAGATAGGTGGCCATTCAGGTCATTGCCCTTTGGTGTCAGCTGTATGCTATTCAGTTGGAGGTCACTGAACTAGGTGGTGAAACTTGAGCATGCACGTAGCACAGTTGGTGAACAAGCGTTGAAGTTCGGGCCTTTTTAAATAAGAATTAATCATGTCTCACGTCTAACGTGTGAAATGCAAAAATTTGCTTATCTGATAGTAAGCCCTTCTTTTTTTACAGGGCAAACCTAAACTTAAATAAATGAACCCATACCGACTCACCCAAATGTCAGTTCTTATAACAAGTTTACCTGGTGGCGTACAAGCTTTAATGAAGAGGAGTCCTACTGATTATCATTGTAATACACGCGTCTTGTGGATATCTTCACTTCTGCATGTAGAAGAGCACAAACCAGAGAACACCTGCAGGAATGATCTCAGGCTGACTACTAATAGCTGAGATGCGCATATTGGGTATGAAACTATGCGGAACACGACTCGTGTTAGTATTGGCATGCCAAACTGCTCTGCAATTCAAGTGCAATAATAAAATAATTCAAACATATAGTATGCACTAAAGCTTTGCCAACTTGCTGTGAGATGCGTAAGAGTGGGTAACGGACAATTTGGTGTTGTGTCCTTTTCAATGTAATTATAATCCTGAACTTCTAAGTATCAGCTGCTAGAGTTCTGTGGGCATTCTGTGATAACATGTCATGCCTCCTTTCTAATGCAGCAATACACCATCCGGAACTTGGATACTTTCACTCAGTACCTGGTGTCTCTGCAAGTGTTCAACCCTGCCGGACGAGGACCGGCTGTGGTCGTGCCGGTCATGACCGACGAGGGAGGCAAGTGTTCTATCAGCCTCACTTTCTGTATCTCATTTTAACAGTTGTGTCTCCCATTTCTGCGTGAACTCAGTGTCACTCTGACGAGATTATTCCGCATTGCGCTATCTCTCACAGATTCGATTAATCACCTTCCTTGCATTAAAACCTTCCTCTGTAAATTTGATTTGTAGTTATTTATTATGGATTAAAGACAAGATGACTTTTTTGTGAACACCTGGTTATATATACCTTTGCGGACAAATGAAATGTAAACGAGTTAAGGCTACTAGAATGCATTCTTTCATTCCCTGTTTTATTAAAATTTTTTCCTGCTTTTGCCAATTTCTGTAGTGTCAGCATGATTTCGACTTGTGCACTTGGTCTGAAGACTGTATGCCATCTTTGATGACCAGATTGTGCTCTTGAGTTATTACTTACAAAGGTGTGTTCTGCTTTGTGATCTCTTGTTCGCGCTTAAATTGTCCACCACAGCACAGACTGCGGTACACAGTAACCTATGATGATAGTCAATGGAGGAGTAATAACCGTCATGCGGAGTACATCTTGTTCCATTTTTCATTTTGATGACGCTGTTCCCTAACGCCAAATGTTCCTCGCCTTCTCTCTCCCGTGGTGCACAGTGCCGAGCCCACCTGTGAACGTGACGGCGATGGGCGTGACGGACAACACGGTGCGGCTGAAGTGGCGGGAACCCGAGAAGCCCAACGGGGTTCTTCAGGGATACTACGTCTACTTTCAGCCGTCGCGCAACGGCTCGGCGCAGCAGCAGCGCCGCACAGTCTCCCACCCGCAGCCCATTCAGGAATATGCGCTCACCAATCTCCGTGAGTGGATTCCCAGAGCGTAGTGCATTGCAGCTGTCGATTGCCTGTCGACAAAGAAAAACGAAACGACAAACACGGTGCGAGCTCCCTGTTTGTCGTTTTGTTGTTGTTGTTGTTGTTTCTTTATGAGAGCGAGATAGAGAAAGAAAGATAGCAGCACCAACGAGGTAACATGGGGGCAGAGCTGCTGTCGACGCCGCCCGCGTTGCCTAGCCGCGCATGCATAGGTGCGTGCTCGCTTCACCCGACACAGGCACAGCTCCTGCCCGCCTGCCTGCGTTTGTGGCATGCCAGGAACGCTGTCGCTCGTAGGCGCTGATGCGTCCAGCGCTAGTCACGCGAAATGTCGTGAAAACGAAGGTACCTTCGAAAATGATCGCTCGAGAATACCTTCCCTACATGCATAGTTAAGTTAAACCAAGTTAAGACCTAGCAGTAGCAGCCAGTAAGACTTGAGGTTTGACACTTTCGCTGTGCCTAAGCGTTGCACGACCGAGTGCAAACTTGTCCGCTTTTTTGTCTATCATTCCTTACGCTGCCCCCAACTATGAATCTAAACCAGTTAGCCCAATT
Source organism: Dermacentor silvarum (assembly GCF_013339745.2). Lineage (NCBI taxonomy): Eukaryota > Metazoa > Arthropoda > Arachnida > Ixodida > Ixodidae > Dermacentor > Dermacentor silvarum. Next base: position 23,783,881 of record NC_051163.1, read on the forward strand.
TTCTGCTCTTCTAAACATATTAAGATGTTAAGCCAAAGATAACTTGGACCAACTGGCTCATGTCCAACCGCTGTAGGTAAGCGCAGAAGATGGCCACACGCTTAAATGTTTAGGGCTGCTTGTGCTTCACGAAACAAGAGAGACAGAGACATGTTATTGAAAGGAGGTAGAGAGGTCGGCCTGAGCTAGTGGGCTCTAGCCCGCTACTCCGCACAGCGGGAAGAGGAGAAGAGGAAGACAGGATGAATGATGATGACACCAGATTAAAGGGGTGCTAGATGCTCCATCTTGCAGCACTCCTAACGCCACAGGCGCGCATCAGTGTTGTGGAAATGTTCCAGAACATCCCTAATGAAGAGTGTTGCATAACTTGTCAAGCGACCACTGGCGTAAGGGAAGAAGGTTCTTAAAGACCTGCCGGGCATCAGTACGCATCAAAAGGGTAAACTGGTGACTGGCACTCATTCACCGGCGTACGAAGAAACTGTGTATTTAATTTACAGACAGGAGCACTTCCCAACTATAAACCAAAACTCGTGGAAAGCAGTGAACACCTGATTTAAAGCTTTTGTTTCATGCACACAGACACACACACACACACACACAGAGAAACTGTGCACACATGGTTGAACCTGTGGGACAAGGAGGGCTGTCTGTGAATAGAGATGCTCAAAGAGTGAGGTTGAAGCAAGCTTTCACTACCGCATGTGGACAAGCGGGCTTTCATTTACTCGTCTCGCTGAGGACGATGATAAGACCCGACGGCAGGCGCATCGCTGCTGGGTTCTTCATCCAAAATTGTTATGAACCTACAGCGATTTTTGCATACTTTCATTTCTCGGAGTGTGACATGGTTCGTAGACAGGACCAGGTAATTGTAATCGTATTTGTGTGCGTCGTGGCTGGCAGCATGTCGGGGTTTGAAGTTGCATTCACACCGACATGTCCACACTGTCGCTCATTTTGACTTTTTCATGTAGGTGTTGTTCACCTACATCAATGTGTGCTTTTTATTTTATTTTGTACTTGGAGCTATTGCTTGCTTTAGCAGACAAAGTAAAGACATTGTCTCTGGATTAAGAAGGAAGGGGTGGTATAATTTTTAAGAGATACTGTGTGGGCAGTTACTACATGGGGAAGCAGGTATACTTGGCAGGGTGCCACATAGTTGGTATGTCGTGCTCTTTAAGTACACTGGTGAATGCCGCTTGTAGCCAGACCACCCTGCAGTCCTGCTGCCACGGAGCCAATCAGGCTGCAGGGCGGTCGATTAGTCCACTCCAACATTATAAGTGCCTTTTTTTTTTTCAAGACGTAATCATTCCTGTTCTGCTCATATGCTGTGCAGGGCCATTCTCGTACTACGACATCTGGGTGAAGGCCTTCACGCAGAAACATCTCGGGGAATCTAGCAACCTGCTCAAGATACAGACAGACGTCCAGGGTGCGTGCCCCAAGCTGCTGTGCTGACACCTAATGGGCCGTGCACAGATGTAATTTGAACGAGGGGCTTGATGCTGATTTTCTATTCTTGCGGCGCAGGCCCCAGTGCGCCAATCATAGTGAACCTGACCTGCCAGTCATTGGACAGTCTCTTCCTGCAATGGGAGCGGCCGCAGACCTACTACAACAAAGTGGACTACTACTTTGTGCACTACCGCTCGGAGGAGGCCTGGGGCTTTGAGGAGATCGCCATGGCTGCCACCGACCGGCTAGACCACGTCGTGAGTGTCTCCATCTGTTCGAAGGCCCACTGTAACAAAATTTTGGACCGTATAAGAATCCTAGGCCGCGATTTTGTAGCGAGGCATTATGACTTATTCTACTCTAGTCTTATCATCCACCGCTCACGGCTGGCTGATGCCGTTGATAACGCAAGCGGACCATCGCTGCGACCACTGACAAAGCGCGAAAAGGCATTATTACCGGAAAGGCATTGTTACAAAATACCGGCCCTAGTTTCAAATGACGTGTTGGATAAACAGGAGTGTGAGGTATACGTGACTGTTCCAGCTAAACCGCCGGCTGATTTCTACTCAAGTTTCACGCAAAGGTAGCACTTTACAGTGGGTTCAGTATAACGCCACATTTGCGGGCATTACTTGCCTGTTTCATCCCATATAAATCCGATGTGCGCATTGTCTGAGGCAACACCATGCAAAACATGTTGAGTCTGCTGGAACGGAATAGTGGTGCCATCTGCCACAGCTGCGATGAACACCATGACAGATGGTGTTACCCTAGATGATGCGTACATTGGATTTGTGCTGTGTGCACCTGATTGATGCTCATCTTCACTTGTGAACCCGTTTGCCCCCCCCCCCCCTCCTTTCTTCTGCGCCCAGATGTTCATACCAAACCTGACGGCCAACACGCTGTACGAGGTGAAGGTGCAGGGGGCGACGCGGAGTATCATTGACCAGACGACCGTGTTCAAAGGGCAGTTTTCTGATTCCCGGAAGGTGCTCCTCCAGAGTAAGTGTCAGAGTAAGTTGACACCACACGCCGGGCCCACGTCGTCTCTCACCACTTCTCTCTCTCTCTCTCAACGGTTGTTTTTCTCTCTCTCTCCTTTTCTGCAACCTATTCTTCTGCATGTCACCGTCTGCCTTCAAGCTCTGCACGCCTTCTGTCTCTTTGCCTTTCGATGGTGCATCTGTATTGACTTGCGCTCTTGCGTCTTGCTACAAAAACTACCCTTACCCCATTCGCATGCTCGTTTTTTCTGGCAACTGAAACCCAAGGCCTCTAAAATTTGCATTCCTAATAGGCTCCTTCGTGCGAGCTTGCAGAAAGGAGCCAATGGGGCTTGCGGATTTCAATTGCCTTTGAAAGTGTGCACTTGACGTGCTTTGATAATGCGTATGACGTTCTGGCAAAAATTTATGTGGCAATATGAATGTGACAGCAAAAGTCATCTCTTCCAGTCTTGTCAACTGTGTTTTGGGATGGTGACATGTTGGTGACATGCGTACGTCTGTGCACATCTTTCATCTGAGTTGCTGCACATGCATGCCTAGTTGATGCCCGTGCTCTCAACTGGCACGTCTGCCCTTGTCGTTGGTGTTGTACCTGTTTCGGATTAAGCTTCTGCAACACTCAGCTCACCTGTTTGAGCCACATGCTTTAGCGTTTCCTCTGTGGCTTCATATTTACTTTAGATTGTGTATGTATTGAACTGTGCATGCTAGCTTCTATGACCTTGCCGTTATTGTTAGCGAGTCAGTGCAGTAAGGGTTGAGCGATAAACATGCTTGAGCAACAAACTTATTATTGTTTGGTTGAGTAAGCATTTTGATTGGGTTAAGCAGAGCCTAAGATGTCTCCTCTTAGTGTAGATGTCTGTGGGGATGTATTTAATCAACTTAGCGTAGGCTTATGAACCTGGGAGGATTGCAATGACGATCACATTATTGTTGAGCATTGTGACAGTATATTTCACTTAAAATTCCACAGAAAGGTTATGGTAAGCAGTACATTTAGTCAAACTGAGATAAATGAACTTTCACTCGAAACGTTTGGTAAGCCAGGGCTGGTACGTCAGGCACGAGACAGCTGTAATTGGTCCAACACTTTCTTCACGCTTTAAGTGCACAGTTGGCCCTTTCACTCCTAATGGTCAGTGTGCATGGGAAAACCTGATATAGTTGTTAGCACGGGGTGCTTCGTCATAACATAATTTATTTCGTCCACATCTGGCAGGCTCGGAAAATTTTTACCATGCCTAGTCTCAGCAACTCAAGTTGTGCGCGCACTGCTTTATGACATCGCATGTCTTGCTAGCCATTGGGCATATCGCTTCAGTTAGTCTCACAGTTAGACATGAGACTAATATAATGGTACAGTCGACTTTCACAATGCGACCGCTTTAGGACACGGACTGTTGGTTTGAATTACTGTTTTGCGCAAAAAGGAGCGCTACTGAAGTGGTACTGAAAGACAGCGGAGAGCATGAAAAGGAAAGATGCTCACTTGCAACATGTTCATGTTCTTTGCTGTCTTTCCATACCACTTTAGTGCTCACTTTTGCACAAAATGTTGTACCACTGGCCCAGCAATTTACTGAATGAAGTCAAATTACTGTATTTGAATGATAAAATAGTGTTTAGCATGCATGGTTGCCATTTGGTACTTCTCTACAAGGTCGTATTAACGAAAGTCAACTGCATCTCTCATTTGCCTGTGCCACTCGATCGAAAAAAACCATATGCACCACGAACCCCGTATCCAATAATCCCATATAAACATGTAGGGACTTTGCTTAAATACCCTTATGTCCCCACATAACATACAGGATTTTTGGATACGGGAGCTATGGGACATGTGGTTGTTTTTTTTTCGATTGGGCAGCGCTGCGAGTCTTGCTTGGCTGAAAGCATCCCGCTGAATGCAGCAGGCGATCGCTAAGCAAACCTCCTCGAAAACCTAGCATGTTGAGAATGGCCTTGCGAGCGAGCCGAGCATGCCAGAAAGCCGCTGAGAAAGCGAGCAAGGCACGTCTGGCCTTTCTCAGCTCCCGTGGACAATTGCGCAGTAGTATATAACGCTTGTCTGTGGCTTTGTTCCCCCCTCCCCACCTCCCGTTTGATTCTCCTCCTCGTCTTGACGACGTTCGTCCCCCTGACACGACCGTTTCGATTGGTGCGCAGCCTTCAACGATGGTGCCTATTCCGATCCCAGCCTGAGTGCCGCCGTGGTGGCCGGTGTGGTGTGCGTGTCGTTTGCGCTGTTTCTGGCCATCATCTCCTTTGTTCTGTGGAAGTGAGTAGCACCACCTTTTTTAATGCGTGCGCATTCTCGGAGTACTTCACGGACTTTCCGGGGGGCTAACTATCCATCTGTCTATCTATGTATCTATGTTTGTTCGAATGTTTGTATCTAACCGTTTCACTGCCAACCTTTGTCACCGTGTGGTCCATGGTCGAACGGTTAGAGCATTGGGTTGCTGTGCCGAGGGAACAGGGTTCGAAACGAACCGTCGCACAAACTTGAGTTACCAAGTATGTGGCAATGTGTACTATCGCGCTCAATATGAGCTGCACCATGCGAGCCGTGGCCACAGCTACGCTCTTGTGAAAAAGGTGGAGAAGGTTTTGCCATTCCAGAAATGCGCGTACCCCCGTGCTTTACGCTGTCTGCTTTCTTCGCAGAGCGATAAAAAATGGTGCAGTTTCGGCCGAGAGGCGATGCATCGATTGTGATAGCAAATTAGTAGACAACTATACGAAGTAATGATATTAGTTTTATCGGCCGCATAAACTTGTGAACATTCACTTACTACCGGTGCGAAGCGCACAGGTAAACATGAACACGTCTCGCTCGACGACCGCGGAACCTCACTGTCACAACGCTGGAGTTAGGAAGCGCGGCAGTAGCAGCGAACGAATTGACGTTCGTGCTGTCGCTTGCTTCAACGCGAACTAAACGTCGAAAGCACAGTGCATACGAACCTATCGGCACTCGGCGTGGCATACTTTGTCCACATCACAGATCGCTTTGAGGATGAGGCCCGCGCGAGCGCACACTTTGCCCACGTCGCAGATCGCTTTCAAGATACGGCGCCCATGTGACTGTGCCGTAAACAGCAGCCGCCAGAGCAAAACGCTCATGTACCAAGCTTTGGGTTCACATTAAAGGACCTCGCTTGGTCCAAATTAATCTGGAGCCCTTCACAACACCATCTCTCAAAGCCCCTGTGTGTGTTTTTTTGGGGGGGGGTCGTTTAACCGGTATCTGTCTGTCCGTCTATCCACCTATCTATCTGTGGAGCTATCTGTCTACTTACCTGTCTTTGTTTTTCTATCTATCTATCTATCTATCCATCCACCTACGCACCTATCTTGCAGCTATCTACCTGCCTGCCTATCTATGTTTTCCTACCTATCTCTCCATCTACCTACTTTTCTATGTCTATATATATATCTATCTATCTATCTTATCAATCAATTAATCCAGTACAGCAGGTCTCACAGCCGACTGTGCAGCCTTTGTATGTAGAACCGCATCAGTTATTAACTGCCCAGCTGTTGCTGATAGAAGCCCTTTTGAATGTCCTCTCTCAGTCCACAATGCCAGGTGTACGTGACAGGAGGAGATGTTGCCCGCCTTTTTTTACTATGATTTTTTTTTATGCCATCTCTAACGAGACCTCAACAGTCTTCTTGCGCACTGCAAGCACACACAGTGCCGCAGCTCTTTATCACAGCTCTTTATCACAGCCTTTTACAGTTGCGATGGCTTATCCTTTTTCACAGCCTCCTGCTGCAGCAGCGTTTTCCATTTCAGGTTCCCGCCGTAAGGTTTCGTTATCTCAGTCGCGCGCTGTGTGCCACGCCGCGGCGCTTTCGCCGAGCAACGCGTCTGACATTTTCGTAATCGTGATAGCAGATAGCACGTGGAGTGGTTCCGAGATAAGGACGGGGAGCACCTCGGGGAATCGGAAGACAAAACGCGCTTGCGTCGGCGCTTTTACGAGTGCCGGTGTCTTGGAACGGGAACTGTGTGCTGCATGGGTTTGAGTTCACATGGGCTTGTATTGCAAGAACTGCGTCGGGGACTTGCCAAGGCTGTTCAGGTTCCTGGCTTCCATTTCTCTTGGTGGCTTTTGTGTTGCAGCTACCTCAACCAGTAACAATATTCTGGCTGCTGTGTGGAGTGATACCTATGTTCAAAAAAGGACTGAGGTAAAGAAACCTAAATATAGGGGGTTGGTTTAATCTGTGGATCACCTTTCTGATGCCCACTTCTTGGCCAGAGATTTTGAGGAGTTTCATTATCTTAGACAGGGTGTAGAAAGAGACTCGTTATGCTTTGTGAGCATATCATGCTTCTTTAGCAAACAGATCTTGACACGGTCTTTGTTGAAACGTTGGCTCCTAGCTGAGGCTTCACCTGTTTGTTCACTGCTGATCAGTTCAAGTTTGCATTTTCCTGTGACCCCTCTATCAGGTTAGGATTTAGTATTGGTCAGTGCTTCAAGTGCTTCATATAATGCTTGGAAGTTGGCAGTGTTCAAGATTTGACTGTTGGATGAAGTCAACCTTATTCCTCTGCCATGTGCAAATATGTAATTGCACATTGATTAGGACTTGAATTTTGGTGGTATCAATCTTGGAGAGGGTAGGGGAGCTGTCTGATTCAGCTTCACATCCTGATGAAGTGAAAAAAACCTTGTTCGTTGTCAGCGTCTCATGCGTACAGCAAGTCCATTAATGCTTGCGCTCTTTTTCTCGTTGCAGAAAGTATTTTCAGGCCGCTTACTATTACTTGGACGACCCTCCAGGAAACAGAGCTTCGCCGCAACTTTCTGAAACCTTTGGTGAGTGCCATAGCTTTGGTGTTCGACACATGCTTTTCCTTGTCTGGCATTCACTGCTCAATTCACTTGAAAATTTACGCACTTGGATAAGTCCAGCAGTTACATACTGCTCTGTATAAGTGCTACATGCCTGTTCGCTAATTAGGTTGCCAGTAAAGCGGCTTGTAATAGATGGCCAAGAGCAAAGCACACTTAGTAACACAAGCATAGTGCCAGCTACTTAGCATTATCTGTTATAACTACTATAATAATGTTTAACCGTTGATGGGCAGAGCTGTGCATTGTCGCACACCATTTTGTAATTGCATTTATAATCTTGTGCAATATGTGGGCCTCTCATTATGAGCCTCTGAGGGCATTTGGGCAATAGATGTGTACATGTGTCTGTTTGTCTAAGTATGAATGAATATGTATGTATAATTATTTATGTGTATAGGCATATAGTATATCCATTTTAGTGTGCCCATATGTCTACATAGTTTAAATCCATTATCAATAGCATGGACAACACATTCTAGATTGTTTGTTAACGCTTGATACTGGCCACCGTCAAGCTGTACGCTTGCAGCTTTCTTACCTGGGAGGCCTTCAACAGGACTTTCATATGTGTTGTTAATAAATTTGAATTGAATGGATAGTGCTGAAAGGTCTGGTGTTGCTTTTATGCTAAAGTATAGCAAGTGCTATACACATGAGCTGCAAGCTTTTTGCCAGGCTTAGTGTCACAGTCAAGCCATGGTGTATTACTTAGACAATTGTGTTGTTGGCAGCAAAATGCATCATAGCATAAGGGATGACATGATTTCAGACAAGCGCTAGTTAATTTTTTTGTTGTGAGCATAGTTGCACGTACAGAAGAGAGGGGTGAGGGGGGTTACAGACTACGACTTGGCACATAGTTGTGACTTCGTGTAAGGCATTCATTTGTGGACAGAGGCTATGGTGTGACAAATAAATTCTAGCCCACTTTCATTACCTCACGTGAACAAAAAAATAATAATTAATAAATAAATAAATTATCTTCTGGATGTCTGTTGAAGTACATTTTGCTGTCTTCAGCTTTGTAGTGATGTCTTGTGCATTTGCACTGTGATCTCTTGTGCTTTTGCTATAGGTTCAGAGAAGGGCGGGCTTTTTGAAAATGTTTACTGTGTTGTTCACACGATGAACACCATCTGTTTTGTACATGAGAGCATGTTCCTGCATTTCTCATTGCAGACGACTCGGAGTATGCTTCTGTGCACGTGAGCCAATGGGCGAAACACGTGGCTGACCTTCATGCCGATGGAGATATCGGGTTCTCGAGAGAGTACGAGGTGCGTTGTTTGTGTGTCCTTCTATACATGATTTCATATTACTTATTTATTTGCCGCAAAGTCTGAGATCGATTTCCGGGCCATAGTGGCTGCATTCTGATGGGAGCCGAATGCAAAAATGCTTGTTTGCTTAGATTTCGGTGTGCATTAGAAAACCTCAGGTGGTCTAAATTAACCCAGAGCCCCTCAATATGTCATCGCTGATTGTTTATGTGTTGCTTTAAAAAGTTAGGCCCCGCGATTTGATTATCTTATTTAATTCTGGATACTGCAGGCCAGCAGGTCATTACAGGGTGGGTTAGCAGCACTAATACAAGCTCAATATGCACGTGACATTAGTAGTGTTAAAGCTCCAGCTAATTAGAGATGCTTGAACTGTACAGAAGTTCAAGTTTTACCACATTACTAGAAAAAGATCGTCAAAGTTCGAGAAGGCACTCATACACGATTTCAGGTTTAAGGTGACACATGCAAATTCTTGTGTAGAAAACTGCAAGTTCTGGAATAGTAAGTCAAAATACAAAACCGCAACAGTCGTAAGCACATAGTAACTGTTCACAATTTAAAATGTGAGATATGTTTGGTATGGTCCACTGCAAAAGGGGAACACCAGGTTAGTTGGGTTGCCATCGTGCCATCGATCACAGCCAAGACATGACTTGAAGGCCTGCAGACTGTGCTTGTGTAAAGAAAAAGAAACTCTTACAATCAAAGTCAAAGAAAATATATCGTTCGTGCAAGCACACAGGTAATATCATACCTGTCAAAGAACACCTTATAGCTGTCTGCGTGGTGCTTCATATTAGTCCTCTTTGGCCCACTTAATAAGTTATCATTGATCATTTTGATATGAACGTGCTGAGTCGATTATTGATTTGTCACAGTACAGTGACTTGCTTGGAAAAGAGGCACGAAAACTAGTGAATACTAAAAACAGTAGGTCAACAGTGACGGCGATTGAATTAGGCGATTCCCCAGTTAACAGTTGCCGTGTTATGCCATACATCAGCAGAAAATAACCAAGGCCCAAATAGCTTGCTTGCAGCTCAAAGATTATCTAAAAAATATTCTGTTCATGAAGTTTAATAGAGCTGCCAGAGCTGTTGGCATTAACTATGGCATGCTTTTCATGTTTACCCCTTCACTGTATTTGGTTATTCTTCCACAAGAAACATAGGAATTCATTTGAGACAAGCATTTTTAATTGAATTGTGATTCGTTGCTGGGAGTCGTCACATCCAGCTTAACATACTTTATTCATTTTTTCCTGTCCATTGCAGTCTCTCCAGCAGGCTACGGATTTGGATCTGTCTTCGGACTATTCCCAGATGGCAGAGAACAAGGGGAAGAACCGATATGTCAACATCGTGGCATGTACGTCCGCAGGTTTCTGTGCCTCACGTCTTCCGTGTTTGCGTCGACGTTATCTCACAGCAGTTTGCTTGCAAGCCCTTTGCAGCTGAGGAACGTCACTATCGTAATGCAAAGGTTCTGCTATCTCTGACAACCTGGCTACGAGATAAGAGCACATTTGAATGAGGCTGCTCGTTGGCAGCAGGCCAGCAGAAAGGATTCCGCGGATGGTGTTGCTGATAGTGGTCACACTGCATCTACAGCTCAGTGCACTTATAATGACGGTCATGAAAGAAAGAAACCTAGTTGTTATAATGATACAGATATAATGATAACCGCTCAGTTTATAACAATTAAGCTCACTCTGGACATACTAATGATAACCGGTTATCATTTATTTATAGATAGAGTTCTGTCGTTATAGAGTGAGCGGTCGTCATATTTGGAGTGAGATAAAAGCTGCCTTCTCAAAGTGCCTGTACACTTATGTAAGGGCAGGGCTTCTTTTTGTTTCAACCTTGACAAGGTGCTGCATAGAGAATGTGCACATTTAAGCAGGCTCTATTCTGTTCTATGCTTTATTCTTCTACCCGTACCTTTGAAGAAGCCACTTAGGAAAAAAGAGACATTGAAAAAAAAATGAAATCTCAGTTTTAGCGTTCAGGAAGCTGAAAATCAAGTTGTTTGTTTGACATTAAGTCAGGCGGAGCTCCGTCAACATCTTTAACTCTGCTTTAGGTGGGGCCTGGTGATAGTGTTGTAGCATCTGGGCACTTCAAGAATTGCTCCAGACAGCTCTTAGAACTGCATAAAATTGTGCGCAGGATCACAGAGTACACTCATCTTGCCATCTGTGATGATTCATGATCATATTGGCATTGTTGTCTTAGAAGTATTACCCTACGTCATTTTATCTAGTGCTCCCCTTTCCAGAATTTCACGATTGTATCCAACCTGCTGCGATAATTGCATCATTCATTGAATCCAATGTGCTTTAGCATAGCTTCGCAAAAGTAACTGAGGTAGCTAATCGTCTGAGTGATGTACCCTTCTATGTAGCATTGTTATAAGAGGTTTACACTGTAATTAGCTCACCAGAAGCATTTGTTCTTTGTTCTTGTGGAGTGTTTTGCATACAGCTCACTCCGTTTTGTTCCGCGCTTTATTATAGCCAGTGTTCTTCAACTCAAACCGATGCTGATCGTAAGTCAAACGGCAAGTCATCTGCAGGTCTAGAGACCGCTGCTGTGGTTCTAAAATCTTGCTAACCTAAAATGTAGCTAATGATGGTTGTGCGTTTGTGTGTTCACTTTTGTCACCTAATGTTCGCAGATGACCACACACGTGTTATATTGAAGCCTACCCCTGGCCAGAAGAAATCAGCTGACTACATCAACGCTAACTACATTGATGTGAGTACTAGTTGGAAAGCCGAGCACTCGCACCACAGGTGTCAGCTACTACAGTATCTTTTATTGACGCCTTTTGTTGTATATTAGTGTTCCTGCCCTTCAAGTACACAGCGAAATTTCAGTAGAGTAGCAGAATGAAGGCTGTAGTGTTTTAAAAAAGCTTTGCATGCTAGTCAGGCCAGTGGTGATCTAACACTCTTCTCCTCCCTTCCCCCATATGTTTGATTATCTACCATATCTTTATGGGGCTTCAAAAGCTATATCCTACAAAATACAAGAAACTCTACATAAAAAAGGGGGGCTGTGTGGCTGCACGGAAATGGGCAGTCACATTTTTAGATGCCTTTAACTGTATCTGCTTCTTATGACTGAACTGACAAGTAGTGTTAGTAATGTTACTGCTTGACCATGCCTGTCACTTTTATCACTGCTTTATTAGAAAGTACTCTGCAAACAGTAAGACTGATGTCACTGTTATCAGAGAGTGACTGTGGCCAGTGACACTGATCCGTCGACGTCCCGTCCTTCTCCCTTTTCTCGCCTCTTTTGGCAAACAGGGTTACAACAAGCCTAGGGCCTACATAGGCACCCAGGGCCCCCTGCCCTCGACTTTTGACGACTATTGGCGCATGATCTGGGAGCAGAGGGTCTGCATCATCATCATGATCACCAACCTGGTAGAAAGAGGACGGGTAAGCACACTGTCCCTCACACTCTCTCTCTCTTTCGTACGCTGCGGCTCGGCGGTAACGGGCACACTTCTTCGCACCTGCCAGTCGCACATCACTGGAGCTGTAGCGACAACGAAATTGTGACTTGTGTTTTCCTCCTTGGAATACTGTAAACACATCAAAAGAACTTGAAGCTGGGTTATTTGTTCATTATCCTACAGGTATCAGACTCGGAAACAGGGACAAAGAAGCATGAAGTGGGCAAGGACAATGCTGGACTAACAACTGGGCTTCGTTAGAAAAAGCTTGCATTTAACAAGGCTCAAGTAGGGTTTAAAGAAAGAAGGTTACTGAAAGAAAAAAAATGAAGTCACATTGTATGGCGTGGCAACAAGCTGTGACCACATTGTTTAGGAGCCACTCGGAAAAAATCGCAAGCATTTGACTATCCTATAGTCGAATACTAGGTATAGTTTGATTACTGTAAACTTACATAGATGCAGTGCTAACAGTAGAAAAACCACGTGCAGCTCAACTGATGGCTTTAGTTGATGGTCTGATTAGTCTAATATGTTCCAGAAGCAAGCAGCACTTCATTATTGTAAGATGAGCCGACGAACCCGTCATTTCCAGGATTTGTGTGAATGTTGGCGTTTGCTGTCGATTCAACGCATTCCAAGTACAATGTAGTTGTCATTCTTTTCATAAGGATGAATAAACAGTAACTGCAAGTAACTAAGCTTTACTCTTCTGTGTATGTTTGGTCGTGGTCAGGTGTGGGGAAGGAAGAGTTCCATATGCGTTACATTCTCTTTACGTTCGTTTAAATGAAGACATCACATAAGCCAGGCCAGACCTTAACTACTGCGTAGTTTCACCTTATTTGTTTAGTCCTATTGTGTGATGCATGTACAAAGGAATGCAACACACAGACATGATGAAAGGAATAGAACAACATCTTGAGGACATTACTTGGCACTAACAGCATATACAGCTAAAAGACCTTCATCATTGTCACAATTCTATGCAGTGCACACACATAACTTTGGTTTCATTTCAGGTGTATGGGTGATGCAACCACAGATTCAATGTTGAACTCTTATACGAGGGATAAAAAAATAATGAATCATACAGAACCTTGCTCATGCCACGCAAGGTACAACATGCTAATGCAGAGTCTGCAAACTTGCGTCCGTAGTCTTAAATAAAGGTTCTAAATAAACTAGTATGTCGCACTGTATCCTAAAGATTTAGTAAGTTGTGGCTGCATTAACTTTTCCACAAAGAACATTTGTAGTACTTATGTTTGATGAGAGACTTGCACTCGTGACAAACACACAGAAGTGGAAAACCTTTGGAGATAAATTACTGTGTTCTGTCATGAAACATAACAGAACATGACGTCATGAACGAGAACATCTAAAGCCTGTTCCTTTACTCATAGCATTTCTTGCATTCTAAGTTTTCTATTGTTTTGTCTGGTCTTCCCTCTTTTCTCTTCCTTGCTCTGTCTTGTGCCTTTTCTTTCCTCTTTTTCTTTTTTTTTTTTCCTCCTCATGTCTCTTTTTCGTTTTCGGTCGGGGACACGCAAAACAGCGCGCTCGTAGCGTTTCGGCAGAGTTGGATGATCTTGTGAGTATTGCATGCGAAGGAGTGTGCGTGGCTCTCTCTATACTCTTTTGACTCTCTAAAGACTCCTTCCATGTGTGGTGCTCTCTGTACTCTTTGACTCCCTAAAGACTCCATGTTTCTCGCTCACTGTTCCTGTATTCTATGTGTGGCAGCTGTTAGTTTTGCTCGCTCCTTCGCCTGGCTCATTCGCATGTTTCACTCCAGATTAACACCCGTTGTGTTTGACTAACCGAGAAGAAAAAGTGTGGCCTAATCATCTGTCAGTGTGCCTTGTCTGGTCATCTTTTTAGTCTGTTCGGTCCTTCGGGCTCTCTGTCATGGTTTGCAAACTAACTAATACCACATTAACCCTACTCATCATGTTTGCTAAGTGTTTTCTCTTTCTTTTTCTTTTTTCGTGGAAGACACTGACATTCCTTACATATAGTGCAGTATCTATTAGTAATCCAGAGAAATATGATGAAAGAATTGTGTAAAATTGAAATCAATTTACATTTTGTTTGTTTGCTTTTTTTGTGTTAGTGTCTGCTAACAGCCTGAAAGCTTTAGCATAGTGCATTACTACGCATAAATAGAAATATAGCCCAATAAAGATAGCATTGAATGTGCAGCACAGGACAGCATAAACATCTAAGCAGTATACCACTAGTGCACACTGAAACAATTTAATATCTAAACTGAGTAAACAAATATCAACTGCTGAGGAACGAGACACTGATTGACGAACAAGATATTATCTAGGCCTAGGAGATTGGATTAATTAAGGGAATCAGAAGTGCAGTGGGCAATGCGGGGTTATTAATGGATAAATTTTGAAAAGATCTCATGGGGGGTCGGGCAGGTCGGGAGAGTTGGACATGGGCTAACTGTTCGAAGGTGCCGCTTAAATCTTTAAAGTTAACTCAGTCAAATGTGCGTTTGACCTTTTTACCTTGGATGAGGGTGGGTTAATGTTAACAGTCATTTTCCTTGCATCATCACCTTGATTGAGCTGAGCAATCTGCACAACAGAGCTCATTTACAAATTACTGCGGAAGGGGACACATTCCAACATCTGTTAGTGAAACCCCTGATCAGGGGTAGTTTGACGAGATTAGCCCATCAACTGGGGCTTCCTGCCGGGTGTGTTTCAAAGCACGACTTCTAGGCTGAATGCACAAGTCATAGTGACGCAACTTGCCGTGGTATGTTGGATTGGTTCACAGTGGTGATGCGCATCAATTTCCCAATTAGATTTTACCACAAAAATAATGGTGGCTTCTGGGCTTTATCTGCATCATAAATTAAGTACTATTAGGTCTACAGTGCAATAATTTATAGTGGAATTATTTTAAGGAATGAACTTAGAAGTAAAAGCTACTTTGTATGGTTGAGTTACTCTCGGAACTCTGGCAGTTTAGAATACTGGTAAATTTAAAGTTTTGCTTAGTGTACAACGCTTTCAATGCATATGGAAGCTGCTTGATTCAAACACAGGTTTTGGGCAATTCAAGCTTTTCTGGCTTCCCGAAACAAAGCAACACGGTTGACAAGCTAACATTTACGAGGCACGAGTGGTTAAAATTTGCTTAGATTTGATAGTCAGACTGCTATGTGTTGACAGGCATTCCTACCAGATGGCGCCGTCGGTCCAGTCGCACATTAGCAGCTTTATCTGATGTGTGCTTTTGGATATGCAGGATATTATGAAACTTGCTGTTTATGCTCTCCTCTTTCGCGTAAAGTATCCATTCGTTTTATGTTAATTGATGATAAATATGACTTAATTATGACTTAATCATTGCCTTATGGCAATTAAAGCAAGTCTTGGCTCTCTCGAAGTTTCAATGGTTTGTGCCGAATGTATGAGCATTACAGTTTTTCTGGCGTGTTAATGCTTTGCCAGTTATATGCGTGCTGGCCATAATATTGTGCATATACACTTGGTCTAAGCGAGACCAGTGCAAATTAGGCTTAACTAGTGCTAATTACTTTAATTGAATTGGTGAGTATTGCGCTCAAAAAGCATGCAAGCCGTTGAGTTAGAACATTCATCTGCCATTTAGCCATGCCTGTGTAACAACAAAATTGTCTAGCCAACTCTATATGTTTCAGTCTGCTGACAGCCGTGTAATGTTTGTTGTGCATAACATGTTCAAGTTGCTAACTGTAATCTGTTGTGAAACTGACTGTTGGCAGTGGTTGTTTAACTAAATTGTGCTTTTCTGATTGTAATCTCCTGATACTAGTTCAGTTTTACGTAGACGAAAATAGTTCCTAGGCTTTCTGTACACCTGCAGTGCACTTAGTTAACAGGTAAGATGCTTGGAATTCATTTTTCTTGCAGTTATCTGGTTTACTTACAGAAAATATTGGTCACTACTTGCTGCTAACGATTCACTTATTAGTGTCGCTGAAGTGTTAAAGAACAGTAGATATTCTGTTGTCTCATCAATTGTGTTCTTCATGATATCGTTTTGGAGAGTGAGTGCATTCACTGAGCTACGTCACGTGTGGAAAGAATCACCTATAGTTTTTCAATTCCTCGAACAAATCCCCAGCTTACCTAGAATTGTATATCACGAGCCAGTTGGGGTTAACACTTAGGCATATCTTGTTTTCATGTTTGCATTGCAGCGTAAGTGTGATATGTACTGGCCAAAGGAAGGTACTGAGACCTATGGCATAATCCAAGTGAAGCTGGTCCAGGAGGTTGTCATGGCAACATACACCGTCCGAACCTTTGCGATCAAGAACATCAAAGTGAAGAAGGTGAGCGCACACATTTTTTCCCACCTGTGTACTCCCACTATCAGATTAACATGTCGCCTTATCCTTGTCTGCTCAGCATACCTGTTCTTAATTGCCACAACTGAGTTGAAAATGTAGGAGTTGTGGCATGAACTGTGCAAACACACCTTGTTTTCCATGTGCTAAAATGTTAGAAGCAACACAGTCCTCACTGCAGTAGCAGTGCTTCTTGGCGTTGATGCATTTACTACATGGTATCTCGCGCCTGTTATATGAGCAGCCCAGCAGCAGTGACACAAAGATTTCTTGCGTGAGCTCCCCCAAACGTGAAATGATTCTTTGAGGCATGCAGAAGAGAGCAGTGTACAGTTTGCTAAGGCTTACAAAGTCGCAATTAAAGGTTGCAGTTCTTTCTAACGCCAGTACACGTCACCCACTGACCGTTGTTTCCGACCTTTGCAGAAGCAGGCGTCTGAGCGGACGGTGTACCAGTATCACTACACCAACTGGCCAGACCATGGGGTACCAGACCATCCTCTGCCAGTCCTCAGCTTTGTGGCCAAGTCTTCTGCTGCCAACCCTCCCACTGCAGGACCCATGATCGTGCACTGCAGTGCTGGTGTAGGAAGGACGGGCACCTACATCGTTCTGGATGCCATGCTCAAGCAGATGCGGCATCGGCAGAGCGTCAACGTCTATGGCTTCCTGCGGCACATCCGCCAGCAGCGAAACTACCTCGTCCAGACCGAGGAGCAGTACGTGTTCATCCACGACGCTCTGCTTGAGGCCATCGAGAGTGGAGACACGGAGGTGAGGGACTCGCAACAGACGTCTTGGTCGGCCAATTGGGCCCACTGAGTGTTTAGCTTAAGAGTCACTAGAGGGCATGACAGCTCTGTTTACCCAGCCAGGACTGTAGGGAACATCCACCTTCCAGAAGGGCTGGGATTTAAAGCTGATTGGAGCATTAACTGGTCAGTGGTCGAGATAAGAAGGGTCGTTTTAGAGTATTGACAGAGAAAAAAGCAAGGAAGAGATGGAGCCAGGTTCATTACAGGCATAGGAAACCTATAAAGATAGAGGTTTTAAATGAAAAGAACATAAAGTAGAGATAGGTGGAATGCTTGACTGCAATAGATGTAGTAAAACCTAATTAGCTCAAGCAGGCTTGGGGACTATTTGTCCCTGCCCCGTTTCAAAGGTGATGCCATTGGAAATCATCGTCATCTTAGTATGTAGCAGGTAGTGTTAGCAGCTTAATTTGTAAAGGTATTTTACGGTTAAGATGCATCAGGAGAGTATGACCTTGTGGATGTCCTACCGTAACCCCTTCAGAATGGATGCTCATATCGTCATCATCTGTGAGAGCCGCCGGTTAAACCATCAAGGATTGATAAGTACATCAGTACAGTTGTGCCATCTTTCCATCCGCACATTACATGGTGTCATGTTTTACCATAATGGTGACAGGTGGCACTACTAGTCTGTTGTAGCGAAATTGACATTCTTTTTATCTGGCATTGCAGTAGATTATGCGTCCTTCTGATTTATTCTTGGTGAAGCTAGCGAGTAATGCACCCAAACATGTTATTAAAGTGCATATGTTACAAGGTGCCATACAAGGGCATAACTGACACCTCTATTTACACATGTGTGCAGAAAAAAATGTTTTTATGGAACTTCGTAATATAATTCTGTAATATAATTAATTTGCAGTTATGTTAACCAACTAGTCTGCTGTCAAGTGTGTGTATGTTTTTTTTTTTTTTTTCATTACGCAACTTTCAGAATGACGCTTGTTATAGTGCTGGATCCACATTTACCTGTGCCTGATCGTAGCAGAATATTTACTGAAATTTTCTTGAGGCCTATGTCTCGCCATAAACGTTTATGATGTGGAACTGATTGCCTTGCACAGCTAACAGAGTTGTGAACGTCTCCCCTCTCGTGCGCAGGTTGGGGTCTCACAGCTGTCTCGCTACGTGCAGAGCTTGCAGACAGCTCAGGTTGGAAACACAGGGAGCGGGGACAATATTGACAAGTCCTGGTCACTCCTAGAAAAGCAGTTCAAGGTACGTACGAGCTGCAAGTGCCCAACAATGGCCTATAAATCAGTTTTTATATTCATGTTAAAGGCCAACTGGGACGAAATTTCAGTTTGGCTAAAAATGTTGTATACTATCGAAACAATCTTGCAGATCTACACGGCTGATAAATTGTGTAATTTTCTTATTAGCAGCGTTTGAATTAGCACCTTAGCAGACAACGCGTGCGCTTGGTGGTTAGCAAATACAAAATGTAATATTCCAGCACATCAACTCCGAAATTTAGCATACCATGGGCAGCCACGGGAACTGCCCATTCTCGGGGGTCGTGCCAAGAAACGAGCATTACATAGACTCAGGCTGGCCTGAGAGCCCGGGCCGGACCAGGTCAAACAATTTTTGACAGGCCTGGGTTGGGCCCAAGATTGATGCCTTCAGTCTGGGCCAGGCTCATTTAGGGTGCTCTGACGCTTGCTGGTGTCTTTTCTAGGATTTAGAGAATTTCGACCTTTCAATGCATGAAAATCAGTTGAAAATGTGAAAATGTCTAGTCAATGATTCTTAAAGACTGATATCTCTGGTAATCCAGAAGCGCAATTTGCCTTTACAGCTTAACATTTTTTTTTTTTAATTCTTCCTTTGCTTTATAGAGTTGAGTTTCGTTAATTCGGTCCTGATGGGACTGACCAAATCGGTTCAGTTATCCGACGAGTCCAGTTAAACAAGAGGCAGAAAAAAATGCCAAAACACAGTTCTGACTCATTTGGCAGTACTTGCCCAGATTCTAACACGTCCCTGAATAAACGCGCACCCACTTTTATGGGTTAAAAGTAAAAGCTAACGCAAGAATGGCATCAGGGCTCCTAAATAAAGTAGAAGTCAAACACGTACTCTATTCTTTAGCAAGAGAAATGTTGCATGCCTCTGATTTTGGCAATAAGAAAAAGGCTAAACCAGTAAACTCTACCTTCATGGAATAGATTTATTTATACCTATAGTCCATCATCATAAGTCTCAGGCAGTACTTTATCGTCGTCTATGATCGCCGTGTATGAAGAACCATAACATGCCCTCTGTACGGTTCACAGCTTGTTTGATATTCTGCATTTACCAGGTGATTCCGCAACAATCGCAAATTGGGTGGTGCCCCACACCTAGACTAACCACTTCGCTAGTTCATCTTGCACTACACACGATTCTCCAGAACACCAAGAACACGTGACAAGACTTGCTGCTGCTAGCCTTACATGTAAAATAACCAATCATTTGAATGCACTTTCGTATTCAGACTGATAGCAGCACGTCTTTGTCATCATGCTATGCGGCTCTATCCTACGTGATAACTCATTCTGTCGGGATCCACGGTCAGGATCTTGTAAAGGCAATGGCGATGACGTTGGCTAGGATGGTTATAACGGTAGGCCATTGCGAAATCAGTTTTGGTTTCGTATAAAATTGCAACACCCAAGCAATTCTCTGACGAATTTCATGAAAAAAAAAGGTGCGAGTTCGAATTGGGTGAATACTGCAATAATTCATTGTCACCTACCGTTCTTGCTTTAAAATCTAGGCGCCTGCCAGCCGTTTTAGATGAGAGATGATGTGTGTTCAATGCATTCATTGTACCCTAAGTGCTGCCAAGGCGGACACTGCTGCTATTGGAGTCACCACTGCGGTTACTATTGGGGTCAGGCATTTGCGTGATGACCAGCCAAGTTCGAATTATCTGGTGAAGGCTAATTTCAGGATCGAAATAACGAAAGTTTCGTCCCCTAAATATGTATAAGCGCCAGCCGGGACTTTCGGTCGGGATTGAATGAACGAAGTCTACTGTAATAGATTTTATTGTTTTACCTGTGAGCATTTGTACACAGTTTGACATGGTCGTTTCTGTCATTCATGTGCACAGCTGGTGACGGTATTCAAGGCGAAAGATTTCAATGTGGTGTCAGCTGTGAAGCCCTGTAACAAGGCCAAGAACCGGTCACTCAACTTGATCCCCATCGAGTCACACCGGGTGCACATCACCCCAAAGCCGGGCACGGATGGCTCGGACTACATCAATGCCACTTTCCTACAAGTACGCCTGCATCCCTGTCACATTTCTCTGGATTCATGTAATGATTTTTGTTTTTTCGAAGCCTTGCCTCGAGCAAACACTGAAAATTCACAGTTATGTAAGATGTTAGCAAACATGAAACTATTAAGGAAAGGAATTTCAAGAAATTACAGTGTAGTTTGGGAACATGCAACCTGTCGTGTGTGTGTTTTCTTGTCCTGCCAACAAATTTCGATGAAGGCGTTAACATTTTCTGTCATATAGTGTAAATGAAACAACCTATAGGCTTTCATGCTCTGTAGATGCAGTAATTCATGTCTCTTGTATTGCAGTAGCATAATTTAATTGCAGCAGCAAGAGAATTGTAATTTGTGGTAGGGAATGGTGTGGACCGTATGGTAACCCTTGATCCAGCTGTAGTTTTTGTTGATTGAACCTTGACCCAGGACAGGAGGGCTAAGTAGTTGCTGAGCTGCACGGTCATGCAATTGTGTGTTTTTCACTGCCTCCTGTGCTTGTTCGAGTTAGTCTAAAATTTGTCTCTTTCTTTTTTTCTTTTTTTGCGCCATTGTAAAATTTGCAGGGTTACAATAGGTTGCGGGAGTACATAGTAACGCAGCACCCCCTAATGACGACAATGGCCGACTTCTGGCAGATGGTCTGGGACCACAACTCGCAGACGGTCGTGGTCCTCTCGGTCGTCGACGAAAAGGTGAGTGACCCAAGCACCGTGTGCAAACTATCATTGTCCACATTAAGTACAGCGCAAGATAAGGAACCCCTTGCGATGCTTTCCCTTTAACCATGTCTTGTGCCAATGTCATCTTTCTTATATGATTCTCTTCCACATCTGTTATTGCCCCTTATTTAATTTCTGCGTCATTCTCACCCTTTCAATACGCCAGGAGTACCCGCAGTTCTGGCCCGACACAGACGAGGAGCAGGACTATGGGAGCTTCAAGGTGAAGCCCACGAGCGACGAGACGGCCACGACGGCGTCGACGGACACTGTTCCAGCCGACGAGAAGCCGAGCGGGGGCCCAGGCTTGGTGAGCCGGGACTTCATCTTGCAGTCGACGCAAGACGACTACGAGCTGTCCTGCCGCGTGATCCAGTGCCCGGGCTGGCCCCAGGCTTGCACCCCCATGGCCACCCTGTTTGACCTCATCCGCACGGTGGCCGCGCGACACGCCGAGGACCTCAATGGCCCCGTCGTCATCGTAGACAAGTGCGTGTGCATCGCTGTGTCCTTGCCTTTTTTTGAAAATCTCGTGTCCTCCATGAAGGCCAAACAGCTTCGTTCGTTCGGCACAAAAAGGACTGCAAAAGCCAACAGCTGGGGATGTATTCTGCAACGATTGCCTCCGTGATACGATTGCCTTCACATGACTTGCAGCTCAACCAGCCAATTAACGCATCCGATTTTGCTCAACCAGCCAATCAGTGCACGCCTGCCGGCGATGCTGTTGCTGAGGCGATACTATCGCTTAAAGTGATTGTTGCAGAATGCATGCCCTGCTCAGGCATAAAATGAAGCACATTAGTGGGTGCCTGAAAACGTACGAAACTTTCGAATAATGGATTGAATAGTACCCTATTCGATTCAGTCTTCAGATCGAATAGTCGCTATTCATAAATATATTTTTTGGATAGATTTCAAATATTTTAAAACGCTAACTGTGCCCAATCAAGCATAGAATGGGAGTAAAAAGGTTCAACAAATTTCATCACGGCGGCCACAGTCGACACGAAACATGAAAAGTTACATAGCGGAACACGCTGCTTTGCTCAGGAGGCCAGACTTCTCCGGCCCAACTGCCACCATTCACACTTGCCAATGAGTCCTGAGTAGGCAAACAAAGTGCTTGTTTGCTCTTAATGCTCCATTTGTTCTTTTAGTAAACAGTGCTTGATAATGTGTATTGCAATGACAAAAGCTTGCTAACATAGGGAATATTCTAGGATGTAAAGATTCTTTTGTGTTAATGATGAGAACGCCAGCTCTCCATTCGAAAAGTATTTGATTCAATTCGCTTCTGGCACCATTCAATATGTATTCTATTCCATCTTAGAGAATTACTATTTGCACCACCTTTGTCAGCATTTATATGTCCAGCTAAAAAAAAAGGCAACATATTAGCAAATTATCAAAACTAAGACATGATTGGAGGCAGGGCTTCGATTCCTCAGTTTTTCACATGCACAAAGAATAGCTGTAGTGACAGCTCCTTTGTTTCTTGGCGTTCACAATCTCCGACTTAGCCGCAGTCCTTTACCTGCACGTAAAGCCCACCAAAGCTTATGTCGCAACAGATCTTAAAGCACACTGGCACACACACAAAAGGTAACATAAAAGGCAGACAGGATAGCACTTTTGTTACAGCGCATTTATGTTGCCTTTTGTCTGCGTTCCGGTGCACTTCAAGATCTGTTCAGTATTAACTTTAACCAACTAACTCGACTCGCCATCTTGTCACGTCAAAGCTGCCTAGGTGATCTTCTTCCTTTTCTTTTTCTTTCGATTTTCAAAAACAGTGCATCTCTCTTAATTCAATTATACAACCTATTCGATTCTTTTTCTAATTCAGTTCAATCTGCTCATTGTCCCCTGCCAGTGGTGATCTATTTCTTTGGACAGAGCCCTTTGTTGCTTTAATACTATAAGTGCCACAGTCGGATAGCTCCACTTTGGTTGTTTGAGCTGGAAAGAAGAATTTCTCTTTGACTCTGTATTGGCCAGTCTGCTGCAGGATAGCTGCTGATGATGAAGAGAGTTCGGGAGGTGCTGGAATATGAACTGTCCTTGAGCGCCGTTGATGTGCGGCTTACTATTAGCCACTGGCCTAATAGTAACCGATAATCGCCCTGGACCTTGTGTCTCTACAAATCCAAGACTGAACCCCTTCCATATACCTACATAGGATACGGCAGATTTTGTGCAGGCCCGAGCAGTATGAATTAAAAAAAAGACATTCAAACACATTAGGAGAACAGTGGAAAATAAGTGCCATTCTATACCCTGATAAATCAATGCGATGGAGGATTCCGGTCGTTAGTGGTAGGTGTTCACTTAAACACCTCTTTACGTATACAAAATATTGGGCCACAGAGTGCAGTTGTTGGTGTCAGGTGTGTTGAGATGTGTAGTGCTTAAGGTATAGTGAAAGTTCAATCATTTAATTGCCAATTGGTGAAGGAAAGTCAAGGCAATACACATAAACTGGGCAACTGCACACCGTCTGTTATCACAAGATAGGGTTGGTGAATTGAATGGTGAAAATTTTGAATAAATTGAATAACCTTCCTCTTCATTCTTTCAAGTGTTATGAATGAATGAACGAACGAGTGCATTCATTGCTGTCTTTTGTCTGGCTGTGCCTGCAGGTGTGGAGGTACAGAGGCGGCCACCTTTTGCTGCCTCTCGTCGCTCTACAAGCAGCTTGAGAGCGAAAAAGGCGTGGACGTGTACCTGTACGCGAAGCTGTATCACATGAGGAGGCCTGGAATATGGAAATCTCAGGTACGCAGTCTCGAGAAGCCCTTTCTCTGTCATTCTCTGAACGGTGCGTGGAGGAAACGAACTGCATGAGAAAACGCTGGCTTTGTTACCTTTTCATGCGGGTTTTGGGTTCGATTTGGGGGACCCAGCAGCCGCATTCATATGGGAATGCAATATTTAAAAATGCTGATGTACTTACATTTAGGTGCATGTTAGAGAACCCTAGGTGGTCTAGGCATTACTAGTTTCGGTTTTAAGAAAGAGCCGACGACATATTGAAACCGAGATATAGGCATTTTTCCTCATTTCTGTAGCCAGATGGGCACGCGGTCGTGCAGGAATAGTCGTAATATCGACAGCGCGATATACAGTGTCTGAACTTTCGGTAATTTCTGCCAAGACCGTGGGACGTGTCAAAAGTGTACGTTTGGGGGGGTCAGAAGTGCCCATATATAGTGTGTCTAGCACTGACAATTTTATTTTACATTGTTTATGTTAAAGACGGTATAATTACCATATTTACTCGATTCTAACGCGCCCTCGATTGTAACACGCACCCGTTTTCCGTGATAAAAAAAAAAGTAAGCATCCTTTGCAGTACCGCGCACCTCATGCTTTCATACAGAAATACAACTTTCTCTCATTTGGGAAAACAAAGATTTACTCCAGATGCACTAAAGTTGCAATGAATAAAAAAAGTCACAGTTTCGCCCGAAAGGCAAAGCATCGATTACGATAGCAAATCAGTAGACTGCTACACGAAGCAAGGATAGCAGTTTTATCAGCTGCACAAACTTGCAAACATTCACCCACTAAACAAATTAACAAGCAGGGCATCACGCGCGCACAAGCAAACATGAACACATCTCGCTCGTCGACCACGGAAAGTCGCTGTCAAAACGCTGAAGTGACGAAGCGCGGCGAGCGAATTTACCTTCGTGCTAGCATGCCTCTTGCTTCACAGCGGCGAAAACACAGCGCACGGTAGACTTTTCCCGTCGCAGATCGCTTTCAAGACAGGGCCAAGGCGATCGTATCGCCGAAATGGATCGTCGCAGAATACGGCCTGCTTCGGTCCACTGAAACCCTTCCGCGTTGCTTTGCTGGCGAAAAACCTCTCCTGCTTGTGCCAGTCCCGAACGCAAGTTTCGGATTCTCCGAACGCCCGTGATGCGGCCTAATTTCCGTCCGTCTCCACACACATGATCACGTTCCTTTTAAATGCGGCGTCATGATGAAGTCGGCACTTCATGCTGATAGGGCAGACGCAGAGAACGTGAAGACAGACGGTAGACTATTGCCTAAAGCGCGTGTACTGCAGCACATGGAGGAAGCTACGGCAGCTAGGCTAGAGTGCAGCTAGGCTCGAAGCGCGTGCGAGTTGGCCATTTTGAAATGCCGATGGCTATATGGTAACGCAGATTTAGGGTCGTACTCGATTCTAACGAGCATGCAATTTTTGGACATGTTTTATCGGAAAAAAAGTGCGCGTTAGATTCGAGTCAATACGGTAATATTTTTTTCTAATTATGCACCAAAGTCACAACGTATTACACGGAAACGTTGCAGGAAAGACGACATATCAAAGAGGATTCTAATAAGATGTCTATGGGCCGTTTGCTGGGACAGAGCTTTAGCAACGTTATACCCAGGAAAACATACGAACGAGGACCGTGGTTCTGCAACTGATTTTGCATTGTATCTTGTTTTCATGTTTTTAATATTTGTATTCTGTACTCCCCACTCTTGCGATAACCCTTTGGGGCTGCGGTATGTTGAAATAAATAAATAAATAAAGTAATTTATTTATTTTTTTTCTTTCTCTTCTTCACCTCAGGACGACTTCCTATTCCTGTACCGAGCAGTTGAAAGCCTGCTGGCTGTGAGTAATGGCCCGGCGGCAGCGCCGATTCTCGCCAATGCCACGAACGGCCAGCTCACCAGCAACGGGCACGCGGTCAAGATTGAGGAAGTCGCCGGAAAGATCGAAAGCCCCGACTGAAGGAAGGCCGAGCACAGTCACTTCTTTCCCTGTCCAGCCGTTCGCCGCGATGGCGTGCGCACAACACCTTTGCTTCTTCTGGTCATCCCGAGCTTGGCACCAAACGAGATTTTTGTTCCCCACGCCTCGTTTTTGCGCCGGTTGCGTCGCTTCGTTTCTGTTCTCGAGGTAAAAGAAAGGACAACCGAGGAACTTTGGAAGGCAGAAAGATCAGCTGTGACCAAATGCAGAGAGTGGTCGTTGCATTCTGCCTCGTGACATGCACATTCTTGTAATGTTCGAAATGCGCATGCACATGTTTTTCTTTTAGAATGTTCATCCCTTGTCCGCAAGTGCGAGCAGTCTGAAAGCTCCTGTTTGCTCGGCGAAATGTTGCATGTATTGGGAGATGAGTGAACGAAAAAGAAAGTGTGTTGCTGGAAGAATGCCATGCTCATCTGGCAGTCTTAACAATGGAGGTATGGTGCTAAGTGCAGAGCATGTCTGCATCCTTAGTTTGAAAACAGACGATTTTGTCTGATTCAAGGCAGCTGATGAAATTCACGTAGGTCGGAAACAGAATTTTTTTTTTTTTTTCTGAGCTGTTAGTCCTTTAATCCCCACATACTAGTTCAGATAGTGCACATAGTGCTTCCCAAAAGGCAAAGCAAGCTATTTATGAAGGTTTAACGGGCTTAACATTAAAACTAAGTGCGCAGTTTTCTTACAAAAAACGCCAAGAAAAAAAGAAACATGTTTTCGACCTTACAGTTTCACTTCCATCGAAGTCACATGGAAGCTATAAAAGCGAGGTCTGAAAACGAAAAGTTGTAGCAGATAATGCAACAGTGTGGTGGTTAATTGCTACTTTTACTGTGACTTCCAATTTCAGATTTAATTTGGGAAGTTACCTTGGCCAAGCCTAACACTCGTTTGGGGTGCCTTGCTATGTATAATGCCTCTGATTGAGCAATACCACAAAAACCCAAAGCAGCCGGGATTGGGAACCAGAGCAGCATCGTTTGGTGGGCTCATTTTTTTTTTACAACGACGCGGTGTCTTTTGAACCTCCAGAAAGGATGGTCTGTGCTGTAAATGGTGTAAGATAGTTGACATTAAGTTGTACATTATTGCGCGTCATGTTTCACTTCACATCGCCGACCGATTGTGTAGATTTTTTTTTTCGTTTTACCTTTTTTTTGTTTGTGTTTGTTGAGTCAGCTGTCTGCTAAAAGCAATGTTCTTATTGTTTTCATGCTTAGTAGTGGCCAACTGCTTTTGGACGTAGTGTGTTTGTTTTTTCTCATCGTGGTCAATGAACCCACGAGTGAGAAAAGCAATGCATTTGGGGAATGGGTGCTGAACGCACAAGACTGTCACTGCCAGATGTACATCGCAATGCCTGTAGTCTAGAGGGAACGCATCCCTCCCAGCTGTCGTGATAGTCCGAAGTCAACAAGCACAAAAGGGCTTGGCTCTCTACAGGTTCAGTAGGTGAACCATGTCTTCAGCACTGCCGTTTTATTGTTTTTGTTGTTTTTTTCTGCTGGGTTTTGCGTTTAGGTTTCAGACCTTTACTCACTTTATTTATTTTCTGTGCCGCTCTATTGAGAGATTTTGTTTATTGCAAGGAACGAAACCCACATATTCTTAGTGTTTGATGAAAGACGGACAGTACCGAGTGACTGCCGAGGCCTTTTTGGGCAAGACAGGAGGTGTGTTTTAAGTTCCATGCCTCTGATGATGACACAGCGTAGACAAACGATGCGGTCGGACATTACGACGACGACGACAACAACAGACACGGCGCGATCAAAACGAGACGGCCCATGATGGAAGGCGCGGGGATGGCAGAGACAAGACAGGAGTACTCAGCGTGCGAGCATGCGCAAGCGGGCGCCCTCCGCACACCACGGAGACGTGCCAAGTTGCGCAACACACGCGCGCGTTCAGTTGCAAGCCTCGACAGAAAATGAACAACGGCCTTGACGTCGATACCAACCGCCCCCGCCCCATTGCCCCCAACGACAAACAACGCCCCCCGACCAGCAGCAACAACTTCTAGTCTGATATCATCTTTGTGCCGTCAGTGTTCTGTGTATTTTTTTTTTTTTTTTCTTTCCTTCACTTCTGCTCACATTCAGGCTTTTCAAGATTTCACACACCAAGCAAACGCGCGTAGGTGTGCATTTTTGTTGATGTCCATGGTCTTCGACTCTTCACGCTTGTCGTTGTGTTTCGTATTATGTCGCAGGTTTCCCCACTGTCGTCGTTTCACATTACCCCATCACTAACAGGCATAGTTTTTCTTACCTACCACTGGTTTCAGCCCAGACGAAGCCGTGGAAAAGAAAAAAAAAACCACCAAAATACTCGACAGCATAGCTGTTTCATCTTTCTAAAGGATACGCACTTCTTTTGCGCCTATTCCTTTCTGAGCAGGCATTTACTTCCCTTGTCAGCCCTTTGTCAACGTGCTGCGTGTAAACAAAACATTTTCCTCCTAGCCCTGTTCCTCAGCGTCTTCAGCATGCTCATTTTCTTTTTACAAGCCAGCCCTAAAAGAAAATCGCTCTCTCAGCAGGCTAGCGTCGGAGAGTGCTGCCTGACAAGACGCCGCAACACCTTGGCATTGCTGTCGAAGCCCGGGGTGGCGTCTAAACATTGTTGCAGTGTTATCGGCAGTGTTTACCCAGTGCCGACAGTGTTGCCAGAGTGTTTAGTGTTTCCCGGGTAATGGTTGTGTGTTGTTTTTCTTTGTGACGCGCTGTTGCTTCCCAAAGACGGACACACGCCTAAATAAGTAACCAGTATGCCCAAGGTGTTGTTGTTCAATATATACACGCATATAAACTTTGTTGGTAGCACATAAATATAATTCCCTCCTCGGAAAGAGAAGACCCAGAGCGAGAGCTTCGAGTTTGTTGACGTAGTGTTCAGATATATATACATAACATATAATCTTCTAAAAACCCATCGCATAACTTGGAGTTCCGTAGTTTTTTAAGAAGGTGTGGCTTCGATGATTTCACGATGTCGTGGGAGATCTGGCCTCCATTTTAATATTTAAACGGCCCTGGTAGCCATTTCTGACCTTGGGACATAATATACTGCCTTGCTTGAAAGTTTGTTAGTTAATGGACACCAAAGAAAGCTTTGTTATACATAACTAGTGACTGCGTAACCGACGCATTTCTCGTATGTAAGCTGGGTTAATTTAATTGTACACTCATGGACAACGGGCTCCCAAATCAGTATTTCTTGCAAACATTCTTGCAACATTTCTCGCAAACACTCCTAAAACCAAGGAAAGAGTTCCATCACAGGTTCATTGGAATTATAGAGTACTGGACCAAATGTCACTGCTAAATGTGATGCCGTCACCTGATGAAAACTCTCCTCTCTTTATTCAGTTTCCACCAATGCTTCAACTTAGTGAATCCGGTGATTTTATTTTGATGCATTGAAATTTCTTGCGTGCAATTTGTGCTGCCTTAAATTTTACTCTACAGTCCTCGTTTACTGAGGGGTATTCCTTCACCGTTCATTCTCACGTCTGTTCTTTTTGGCCTGTTTTGTTTTTTGTATGTTCCTTGTCACATCGAAGAACTTGTTTACATGTTATTTATCTTCTGTAATATGTGCAAAAACATCGAACATTGAAAAACAAAAGAAAAGGTGTTTGGTATTGTTGTTCTGTGTTGAGTTCTTGCGAGTCTTAGAAGCCACTGTTATCCACAAAGATAATTTGTCTCCGAGTTTAGTGTAAATTCTTTCGTGAGGTCTGATTGTATGAACCGGCTATCTCACATGTAAATATATATATTGAATGTTAATTATTATAATTAGTGTGTTATACACCTAGCTGCATTGTGTGCGTAATGAAATACCATAGGTTTCTGCCGAATGCGTCAAGTTGTGCTTGTCATCACAAGTTTGTTTCACTCCTCGGTGAAACAATTTGTTTTTCTTTGTGATCCAGTTGTGTCCTGCTTTTTCTCAGTGCTGAGGTCACTCTATCGATTTCACTTCTGACTTTTTTTTTCTCAATTCATTTTCTTTCTCCTGTTGTAGATTCGATTAATTAGAAATCTTCAGCTTCCTCATCGACCAGTCTTCTCTCCTGTCTGCTTTACGCTATTACATAAATCTATATTTAAAAAAATCAATATATGTGATATGTATTGACTGCTCAAAATAAAACAAAGACCAAATATGGATAAACTGGCGTGTCCTTTCTTGCTTTTCAAGCACATGCCTCAGTTGTGGGATCTATCCATTTATTTAGTAGTGTACCCTCGGGACCAAGAGCACTACAAAGGGGAGTGGTTATGAACAATCAACAAAAAACAACGAAATGTGCAGTAGGTTAAAATACTATTTATGCAAAGTAATGCACATTTGGTTAAGGGCAGGGGTAGGTAAGTACTTGTAGCTGTCATGTTGCAGCGAGTAAGATATTTTATTTTAAAGAAATAGAGGTTGGCCTTAGCCTAGGCTAGTGTGCCCTAGTCTACTGCTATGCACAGGGAGGCCATTAGGACAGATTAGAGAGATGCTAGAGGCAGAATCTTGCAGCACTGCTAATAGCACGGGCCTGTTCAATGTCGAAATATTCCAGAACATATCCCTCAATGCAGATTGTTACACATATCGGCAAGCGATCACCGATTCAAAGGAAGGTCAGTAACGGGGAAAGTAGGGTCAGTTGGCGACTAATCATCAGTGATGATGAATCAGCAGCAAGTGTCGCATTTCCTTGTGTTATTTCCGCTTTGTCCTGTTCAGTGTGCCGAACATCATACCCACACAGTATGATGATCAAAGGAAGGCACTTGCCGGATATCAAAACGAAGCAAAAGGATAGACTGTTGTCTGAAGCTCATTCACAGAGGTACGAGAGAGGCGCATACAAGGCGAGTTTCGTAACCTATCACTGAAAACCTGGAATGAGTGGATCCAATAGAGCAAGCACAGCTGTATGGTAGGCTTAGTAACCAGCGTTTGAAAATGAAAAAGATGAATGCACATAAAGTTCAATAGATATCTCGGCATGCTCTAAACCTTCTCATAGTTGTTACATTTAGGATGCCTTTCTGGCTGGTAGAGCCACTGGGTTCGTCAGTTTACCTGTTCACCTCCTTATGCACTAGAGGTGCAATAATGCTCGATCGAGTCACTGCTCAGTTCAATGAAAAACACTCTATTCATGTTCTAGGCTTGTAGCATGCACTCTGACTGATCATTGGGCGCTATTGTCATTGAACATCTGACACCTGAATAGCCACAGTTGTGTTCAGAAGCGGAATAATTATCATTGAGTCTTTGCTGGAGTGAGAAAGTATTAACTGACTTCTTATTGCAGCAAGAATTGCAAGACAGGCTAGTTTGTATGTGATGCTGTGGGGCAATTAGCTTGACAAATTCAAGAGCAATAGTTTGAAAGTAACGCTGTGAAAGTGGTTCATAGGCAAATTGTGCCACTATTATACCTCTTTTTACATACGGCTTTACAATGTAAATATATGTATAAATGAGAGAACACTACTGCAGCTACTAATGCTATACTACTATTGAAATACTTAGTTGACATATATTTGGCTACCAGAAATTGGCCAGTTCTTTTTGAAATATATCATTTGCCACTCATCACACTTTTTGGGTTGACATTGGCAACCAACTTTACTGGGCATACCTTTCACCTGTAAGCGATTCAAGATAGCCATGGTATATGGCAACCCTATTTTGTATATATATATATATATATATATATATATATATATATATATATATATATATATATTAAAATAAACTAGAGATCAGGAATGCGATCTTATTACAGTTTGGCATCTTATAACCGTTCGCTTGCTCTCGCGTGTTTGATCAGAATCCGAATCGCGCTTTCGTTAGCAAAAGCGCTATTCTGACCAATCACATGAAGGCTTTCCGAACCGTTATAAGATCGCACCTCAGCTTTCGGTTCTCGTATCAACAAAAGTAATTGGTAAGAGCTAAGAGCAGTGGAACGAACTTGACTTCAAGAATGCATTTACCATTGAAAAATGCTTCAAGCGAAGGTAAGTACAGGAGGGGGAGGGAAGTGCAAAGATTATCTGTAGTTCGTCCACGTGATCTCTTACCAAGTGTTTCGTCAATAAAGCTTGAAAAGCGTTGACGAATCCGACTATATTAACGGACACTAGAGGCAATTGTATTCGTTCCTGCGTCTCCTTTTGCTAATACGATCATGTCTCCTCATAAATGGGAGGGTGCAAGTGAAGATAAGGCACAGCACGCACGAGCACTGTGTTTACAAGTTCTGGTATTTTAGCACGCGCCAAGGCCATGCTACAAACTAAACATGTTGACTGACGGCGTATCCAAGAAATCGCTATTGTATCCAGTGGCCACATTGTCGGTTCAATTAAAACTGCATCTACCTGCCTACACTAAGCAGTAACCTTGAAGAACAGCCATAAAATAGTTGAGGATTACTTCTTACGTCGTCAGACGCCAGCGCCCCAGCACGAGCATCGTTCTTCACCGCTTCACGTTTCCGCGATTGATTCGTCCGTGTATTCTTCCGCCACTTTTCCCGCGTTTTTCAGGCGTGCTCGTCTATTGTGCGGGAAAGCCGGTGAGTAGCGACGGCGACTATTTGTGGGTGAAATTATTGAATACATACTTCTCAAAGTCGCCGTCTATGCAAGATGTTTGTTTGTAAGCCTCAGCTGTGCTCGTAGCACTCGTAGCAGCCGCTGATGAGCATTGCCACTTGTAGAAAACGGTTACTGCACGGTCGGCTCTTTAACAACGGACCTTTAAATCGTTACTCATGCAAGCTTTAAACAATGAGGTCGGCATTTCGAGGATTTAGCCTGTTATTATCTCGAAATATTGTCGATATTAAGCTTTCTATGTACACAGTGCGTGAGTTTGTGCACTGACAGTAAGATAGTACCGAGTTCAACCGAGTTTGTTGAAATAACGAGCAGAAAGGTGTTTGCTCAGCGGCGTGGCTCAGTGATGTACTAGAATCGACAGTTAATGATCCGCCTTGAGTGAGACACTGTTCGCGGCAGGAGATATGCCCCTCGACCACGGTTAAGAAGCACTATTTATGAAATTGTTTGTTACTATTGGAGGATATTGGGGTTGTGTGCAATGCTCGTCAACCGTTTTCTTTTGACTAGTTTGTGTAAAGCTGAGCTAGGGGTCCATTTCGTCCCAAATCGATAGAATATCCGCTGAAAAAAAAAAAAGAAAAGAAACAGACTGATTTATTCTGTGAAATAAACCGAATGCCTTACCGGAGTTTCTAGTTGGTGCCTTGTTCATGTAGTACGTGTTCCTCGGCGTTGGTGCTACTTTTTTTTTTTTTTCTTTAACCTCTCGTTGATGACTTTATTATTGTTACCAACTGTTTCAAATGATATAGGAGGCCCTCACGGCGTCACAGCTACATGTTGGGTGACGGACGTTCATGCAGTATTTATCTCTGCAGTCTTTTTGTTTCTACCGAGACGGTGAACAGAGCAATTCCGAAGGCATAATTGCCAGTTAACTCACCATAACTAGTAGTTGTCGGTTGCAATCTATTTGTTCAGAGACCCGCAGTAAGCACATGCTGCACCCTTGTGTGTCCACGTTGTCGCGTTTGATTTGGTGCTCACATTTCGCGTGTCTGTGAACACCCCATATTCGTCGTTACCGTGACAGGAGTGTAAGCATTTTCTTTTTCTCTGTTTATTGTCAATAAAAGAATGTAATCGTCAGATATCTGCGAATAATTAATGCTAAATCGGTTCTGTATTCCTTGTTCTACAAACGTTTCTATTTGTATAATGAAGCTGCATGCAACTATTTCACCAAAGGTATGCTTGGCTTTCGCATAATTAGGCTACCAATGTGACATTGCACCTGAGTATGCATTGACGTAGACACACACAACAGCCTGGAATTAAACGCGCAGAAATCAAAACAAGACAGAGGTTCACGGGAAAATGAAGACTTAGAAGTGTTAATTAAGCAAGTGATGTTTCTAGAGTCAATGTTTCGACGAGGGGACTTGGTCTGAGGCCCTGATGAGGATCAGTTCTTTTGTCGAAATGTTGGCTGCAGACTGAGACGTCCCTTGTTGATTAACTGTGTAGCAGCGGGACAATTACTTTTAAGAGCAACTGTGGCTTACAGATGCATGTCATGAGCAAATCCTTCTAATCCCATCTGCTTTGCTTTTGTCAGGTTGTACACTCAAACCACAGAAACAGTGAAGAGGCAAGATGTCCGACGGTCCTCGATCCAGAAGCAGCAATGTGGCGTCACCACGTTCTCGAAGCAGTAACATAGCATCGCCGCCTTCCCATGGCGGCAACATGCCGTCCTCACCTGCCGACCTGGGCACGTCACCGCCAGGTCGCGACCTGCCACCGTTCGAGGACGAATCTGAACTGCTTGGCGGTGTCGGCAACGAGGATGACGACGTCCGTCGTGACGATGAGCAGGAAGAGGATGGAGAAGAGCTGTTCGGAGACAACATGGAGGAGTAAGTAGGTCTTGATGGAGAAGCACTGTTTAGTCTAGTTAGTTTATATTGTTACAGCACTCTACAAAATTAAGGAAGCAGCTCTTCATCTTGGCACTGAAGTTGATGACACTGGTGACTTGCCTGCTATGTACTTGTCCCTTCGCATCTTGTGAAAATTGTCATTTGCACATTATTTAGCCTTTCTCTGGCTGCTGTTTTTCACCGTGTTACTACTGTTACAAAATTATTGCTTGGCACAAGACTGCCTGCTGTATCCCAAAATTTCCTAAATGTTGTCGCTGATTCTGCAGAGAACGTGTCTTGTCTAGTCAGATTGTACGTGGCCACACGAATAGTGTTGTGCATTCTTCAACATATGCAAGCACCAGCGATTACGCTAAAGTCAACAATGAATCGTTTATAAATAGCGGACACACGACAATAGTTTGCTGCTATCGTGGTTTGAATGTTGCTTCTCTTTTGGGGCACTAGTTCGCCCAATAGAAAGTTATTTTCAACTCACAGTTTTGGCAATGTTAGGGTCTTCACCATCACTACAACCTTTCGTAAATAGATTTCTCTTTTTCTTCCTCCTTCCACAACATTTTGATGGAGGTGCA
Source organism: Dermacentor silvarum (assembly GCF_013339745.2). Lineage (NCBI taxonomy): Eukaryota > Metazoa > Arthropoda > Arachnida > Ixodida > Ixodidae > Dermacentor > Dermacentor silvarum. The sequence continues at coordinate 23,819,044 of NC_051163.1, forward strand.
ATATTTTGACAATTATTTTAAAAGAACTTAACAGCTTCTGGGGGTGATGTAGAAGCACATGACACACGTGTGATGTTGGTCACTCAATGCATTTCCAATGTTTCCTAGGTTACACATTTTAGGGACACCTAAATATACCTGTAATAATAAGGAATATACCTGTAACTATTATAGCATCGTTTGAAAAAATTATTGTGGCATGTGTGTTCACTGTAGACTGGTATTCAGCTGCCACTATATAATAAAAACATTTTCGAGCTCAAGGTGGGTTTAGGGGCCCTTTAAAGTTTGTGGAGCACTTCCCTGTAATGTCGCAGGATATGGGAATGCTATGTTAGGTTTCATAATTGGTACATCGTCAGACAAACAGTGAATTTTGAAAGTTACATGATTGTAGTCTTTACGTAGCTTTAACAGAGGAAAGTATTCACATTTTGTTTACTTGTTTATCTCAAGTTTTCTGGATGCTGAAACATTACCATCAATTATCACCGTGTTTTGCTTGGTGAGACTTCTTCCTTCAGTTATTCTAATTTCACAATTTACACGCTGAACAAAGGACATGTGTCTATTTTACCAAGCCCTTTCTTCTTACAAGGAAAAAAATAAAATGATTGTACCAATTAAAAACTAACAGTAACATTATCAACAATATAATGAAGTGAGGATATTGTTTTTTTACTGGTAATATTCACACAGTTAAAGACAGGTAGATGAGCAAAATACAAACTGTAAACTAAAATTGCAGAATAAAGAGAATGCAAGAGAAATATGTGTTCACAACGGAAACATAGTGAACTGTTTCCCAAAATTTCGCTCCTTAGCGCTCTGACCAGAACAACTTTTTTTAAAGCTGTGCAGCATGTAGTTCTTTAGTGCTGTGTTGCATATGTTGTGCATTTATGCAAGAGAGTTCAGTGCATATGGTGTATATGAAACTTTTTGCAGCAGCTAGGCTTCATTCTCTTGAGTAAACAATATAGACCACACCTCTGGTGACCATTTCTCACTGCCACTGCAACTGTACCTTGACCGGTCAGTTGTGTTGGCAAAGCCGACTTGCAACTCTGCATGACCCATCAGAGCAGCCAGTTGTGGGCAGTGATGTGTTGCATCCGGCAATCATTCCATCAAGCACAGATGTTGCGTCAGAAGCTGAGAGTTTCTTTCTTTCTTTCTGCAGTGACTACCGAGCGATTCCAGCACTGGACACCTACGACCCGCAAATGCTGGATGACTCAGAGTACAGTACCTTGTCCGAGTCGGACCGTAGGGCCGTCGAGGAGCAGATGCGACAGCGAGATCGTGCGGAGGGCCGTGTCACTGGCCGCATGCGAAAGGGCCTGCTGTATGGTTAGTCATTGCTTGCATTGCACTGCCTTGGCTTGTTTTGCCAACCCTTCAGAAGTGTGTTATGGTATTTTACAAAACTTTTTGGAACTTGGACTTCTGGAGAATAGATGGCAGAAGATGAGGATTGATGAGGTGGGTAAACTAGGATTGTCCCCATTCGTAGTTTTTGTTTTACTCCACAAAGTACCAACGTCCAGGGAACGGGAGAGCACGATGCAAAAAGTACATGATTTAAATTCTTCTCACAGACAAGCTAAAGGAGCTATGACGATAAGAATTGATATGTAGAGGGTTGATGCTGATAATCTGGAGGCGAGATTTGCAAAAATCTTAAGATTGCAGGGTAATGGCTGTAGCTGTCGCTGAACAAGTCAGTGTGATCAGAAAAAAGTGTTTCTTGTCAATCTGTGCTGTTTCAAACTTGTGGGCTATGTCTGAGGTAAATAATCATTGATAAAATGCATGTGTATCCCGCAAAATACGTGTCCTCAGGTCAGACTTCGATAAAAATTTGGGCTGTTCACCTCCTCTTCCCTTCCTATGTTCTGTCCATGCGATTTTTTTAAAGAATTTTAAAGTTCACAGTTTGGCAGGTGTGATGGTAAAAGTATTTGTGTGTTGAAAGGGGAAGTACGTACCATCTGTTCATACACAAGCACGAGTCTTGCCGTGCCTGGTGTGAGGCATTGTACCTGCGTTTATACTTTTCTTTGCATGTCAAAAATATTGTAAGCACATTTAACATACTTCATCGTTCTCATTTGTATATAGCCATCAACATCCCTGTTCTTCTTTTTTGAGCCTGGGCCGTGCCTGCGGAATAAACGGGTCTGCCAGTGCTGCCTGTCCTGGTCGTCTTCCGTCTTTCAATATTTTTGTGTGCTGCCACTGTTGTCTGTTTTGCGCATGAACAGATGAAAGCAGCAGTGAAGCCGACAGACCCGTTCGTAGGAGGCGGTTGGCCGAGCGTGCAGCAGAAGGCGCTTTCTCGGAAGACGAAGATGTAAGTACATCTCAGATACCCTTGAATATTAGTTACTGCACAGCGTTTTATATCTTCTCTAGTGACACATTGCCACGGCTCAGTGGCTCTGGCATTCTTCTGCCGAGAATGAGGTCTTTGATGATGTTGCGGGCTTCCTTCTTGGCTGCGGCAGGCATATTCCGATGGGGACAGAATGCAAGAAATGTCCGTGTACTTAGATTTACCTTAATTAAATAGTACTGATGTGGAACACTGCTGCTATGCTGTCCTAAAAGATGCAGCGCAAAAGCATAGATTAACAACTGAAGTATGAAGTTGAGCATCAGTGTGTCGCCTCATGATGCAATAAGACTCAAAAACATTCAGTAAACACAGGTTAAGCGCGTCGTCATTGCTGAAATGTTTTCGCCTTTCAGTGGTGCGATAACATTTCAGGGAGACAGGTGTTGAAATCACTTTCGTTGTATTTCTTTTAATCAATAATAATAATAATCAGTGCGTTTCTGTTAAGTTGTTTGCAACTGATTTCAAGTATGCAGCTAGTTTAGTTGCAGGTCACTCAGTTTCTAAGATAACATTTCACCTCCCTTGTTTGAGGCCACAATGGAAAAAAAATAGAAAAATAAAAAAATTATTTCGCAAGGTGCTTAGTTAGATAGAGAGTAAGAAGTGAAGTATTACAAGCAGCTGTAATTTCCTGACCATTACTAGCTATGTTATAGACCATTGAATTTAATTTGGGAGCCATGGGGTAGAAAACATAGAAAATAGTTTCTGAAATGAAAGCAAAAAAAAAAAATCTGCTTGCAATACACCCCCCCCCCCCCCCCATCCCACACACACATACACACCTACACTTTTTTTTTATCTACAAGAGCCATGACCCCCCTGCATGATTTTGTTTTCCCCTTTCTGTTTTCCAGATGGTTGAGAGCATTGAAAACCTTGAAGACATGAAGGGCCACACAGTCCGAGAGTGGGTGACACAGATTGGTCCCAAGACAGAAATTTACAACCGCTTCAAGAACTTCTTGCGCACGTTTGTTGACGAACGCGGCCACAACCTTTACAAGGAGAAGATCAGGCAAATGTGCGAAGGTGGGTGTCTCCCTTTTATGTATTGCAAAAGGGATCTGGGTGGTACTCTGAAAGCACCCAATGTTCAATACACATGAACAGACAAAAAGATTTAAAAATGTACGACCGTTAAAGGAAATACCTCAGTTAATTGCAGCAAATTGTTGCCAAGTGTTATCTAAGGGTGAATGATTCACGAAATTGCATTTTATGATGTGAAATGCCCAGTCTTCGATAATTAATGCTAGAGGATGATGAATCAACAGTTTTATCATGCGCTTGTGTTATAAATTCAACAGTATTCAAAGTTTCTGGCTAAATGTCTTGCTAAACGTCAGTGCTAAATGGCTAGCACTGAATGACAGGCCGCAAGCACCATCTGTCGGTTTAGAACAGGAATTGGGACGAGGTAGAAGTTTTGGCATGCAACTCGCTTTCTTTTGAGAGCACGGTCAAGAGGAGACAGATCCGCTTCCAGCTTTCTGCATGGCGTTCCCCCCTATTGCTGAAGAAGTTTCCAGAAAATATTTTTTTTCTTTTCGTTCATTATGCTTATTCTCAATGTGTTTTGCAGATTTAGATAAAAAATAATCATTTCTTTTTCCAGGTATGTTATATGTGCCATCATTAGAAGGTTAACGTGGGAGGCTTTATGTACTTCTAGCATAATGCTGCTTTACTTATAACCCATGCCCTTCCAGTTATCTAAATTGTTCATTCTCCAAAATTTCCAGCTCTTAGATTGGAAGATCGCCGTGTCATCGCTCTTTTATGTCTTTTTTACAGGTACATTTATAGGTAGTAATAAATTTCACTGTTTGCCGCTTCATGTACCTGTGCGCACATGTCGACGCATTCACAATGCACTTAGTTTTGCACGCATTCATGGTCAAACGAAGGCATTTAACTCATCACCACTATCTCGAGCTATTGCACATTGGAATAGTCTTCCGGATCACATTGCATCCATCTCTAATCGCGAAACATTCCGTGATAACTTGAAATCCTTGCGTATTAATATTGTATAAGGATGTTGTATTTTTCTTTTTGTAATATTTGCATTGTTGCCTTTTTTTTTGTATCTGTATCTTTATTTTTTATTTTTTTGACTTGTAATTACTGTTGCCCCCCTTACTCAATGCCCTTCAATGGGCCTGTAAGGTATTTTGAATAAATAAATAAATAAAAAACGTGTGATATACACATACTGTGTGCAAATGTGCGTAAGCTCATTTCATGTGTTTTTAAATACTAGAAGTTTATCGCTTATAATGATTGAAATTATTAATGCTCTCTTTTACTCCCTTGTGAACTTCTAAGTGATGACTCTTTTTCTCTTTGTTGGCACCGAGAACATATTCGGATAAATATGCCGCATGGCAAGCTTCAAAAAAAAAAAAAAATTGCTTATTCTTTATATGGTATTTTAGCCATGTGCTATTGCTGTTTCTTAAAAATTTTTTTTTCCCCAACACTACGAATGCTCTAAAAGTGTAAATTGTCATGCCCTATTGTCATCAAAGAAATGTAGCCTTGTCAAACTGCATTAATTGCAGCCTTTATAGCTACAACCACCATCTTTTCTGTACGAAAAGAGGCGTGAAAAACATTAATTAGCTGACTGATTCATTCAACGAACAAATTTTTCTCTATGATGCTTGCAGAGAACAAGCACAGCCTGGAAGTCAATTACAACACCCTGGCCCAAGCTGAGCAGGTTCTAGCTTACTTCCTGCCCGAGGCACCTGCAGAGATGCTAGTCATTTTCGATGAGGCGGCCAAGGACATTGTCCTTGGCATGTTCCCACAGTATGAGCGGATCACCCGGGAAATTCACGTCCGCATCACTGACCTGCCCCTCATCGAGGACATTCGCAGTCTCAGGTGAAGTTATCTTGTCTGACACTCAGCTTTCTTGTGCTTTTTTTTTTTTCTATCTCCAAAGGAGACTTCAGCTTGAGGTCATCTCCGACTTCCCTGTTCGAACGCAGGCGAAACGTAGAAGCGTGGTTATTAAATCATCATGAAACTGATTTGAATAACATTTGTTGTATTTGAGAGAGAAATATAAATTGTCGAGACTGTGGGTAGCAGAATTTTTATTTTTACGAAGTTCTTACAAAGATTGCCAGCGATTGGAGTGTTACAAAAACAAATTGAAGTTCAAAGATCCGTAACTTGGCATCGAAAATGGATATTGTGCTTCCGTAAACTGTGCCTGCTAGAGCATCTAAAGCACATAAACGTGATATACAAGCTTACAGTTTACTTGAAATTGTGACAGTATTTGCGGGGACTTTGTAATAGTCTTGCCCACATATTTGTGGTACATTTCAGAGTGCTGCATAATAGATCACTTTTTTCTGCTTTAGATGGCTCAATAGGTGTGTAGCTTACATTCTGATACCCTTGTCTCATACACTGCTGTAGCTTACAGAACTGTAAATATTATTCTTATGCCTTTTCCTAATGAATGAGAGTTGTACACATGATGCTTCAGCATTTAAAAAATTTGTAAAGTTTCAACAATTTTATTTAAGAACTTGATGGCCTAAATCAAATATCTGCACCCACCCAGTCGGTATACTTTACCTTTTTTTTTATTCTAGAGATGTAACAGAACTTGTCAAATTCATTGCAGTGGATGCTGAGCAATATGACTCCTTCATTATGATATATTTAGGTAGGATCTCCAGAAGTGAAGGTTCCTATTAACAGTGCACATCAATGCACTCAAGTTGTAATGCTTAGTGTGCATCTCGCATAAAACAGACGAAACAGAGTAAAAGAATACTGCAAACGTTGTCTCATACTGTCTCTGTCTCTTCATAAGTCACAACGATTGTGCTTTGTCTATTTCACTCTACATGTGCTGGACACTACAAAGTACCATTAGCTGGGCTGGGAGGGTTTGATGGCTTAGTCTGTTGTTTGCTTGTATAAATGGTCCATCCTGCCAACCAAGTGCAATACTATGAATATTTTAGTTTGCTTCTTGATAGCATGGACTACATGCAAGGATTTTCAATCAGTACCAAACAGCTTACCAATAAATTGGTAAGCTGTTTACTAACATGCTGGCATCATGTACTGTACTCATGTGTCAATTGAGGGCTAACTGATATGAATATTTTTGTTTTCGCCATCTCGGGTTTGTGTGAAATCAGCATAATCTTTGGTCTATGATTTCACCAGAATCCATGCCGCTTTTAGCGACCAGATGCGTTGTGGCATGGCATTGCACTCTCTGGTAATTGCACGTAACAGGCACTCTACATTGAAATTTCTCAGTCAAGTTTCACTCCATGAGGATAGTACAATACCTACACAGCTAATTAATTCTGCTGTTAGAGTCGACTTCTGTTAATTTCACTCTGACGGGACCGACGAAATTGATTGAATGATTCCATGGGTCAAAATAAACAAGATGGCGAAAAAACGCCAAAACACACCCTGCCAGTTCATTTGGCAATATTTGCCCGAGTCTAACACGCCTCTGAATCAAACGGAGATTCACTTTCTATGTGTCCAAAGTAGAAAATAAATGCAGAAATGAAATGAAAGCTCCGAACCAAAGTAGAAATATAACATGCACCTGATTCTTTAGCAGTCAAAATGGACGAGTGCCTAATATGTGTTGTACAATGGCGTCCAGAAATCAGCTTCAGAGCGCGATTTTTTGAAGTCAGCTTCGCTGCAGTACACTTGTGTTATGTTGGAACCCTGTGAAGGCGGTTTTTGGTTTTATATCCGATTACAGTGCACAGGCAATTTTCGGCCCAATTTTTTTTAAAAAGAAAAGGCACCCATTTGAATCTGGTAAATACCGTAATCAGACATTCTGAGCAACGATTATTGCTTGAATAGCTTCCCAGGGCAGACCGAAATTAGGCGTTTTCGACTTGAGATGATGCTTGTTCAACACGTTTAGTGTCCCCGAAGCTCTGCCGAGACAGATGCTGCCAACTATAAAGGGGTTGCTATTGGGGTCACCATAGGGGTCAGGTGCATGCGTGCTGACCATTCAAGTTGGAATTATCCAGCGAAGGCCAATTTTAGGACCGAAATAATGAAAGTTTTGGCGTATAGAAATGCATGGGCGCTGGCCAGTACCTTTGGTTATGATCTAATCATAACCAAAAGTACTATCGAATCAACGGAAGTGTACTGTATTACCTTAGTTAATTTAACTGCACTTGAATTGTCTAATTATGTGACCAACCAGTTTCCTTTTTCACAAACACTTAAATGAGCAGTCAAAATAATAAGTTTGCACTCTTATTGTCATGGAGAAATTGGAACAACGAAATGTTGAAGTCACTGAATATTCAGGTTTTCCTAATTAATGTGTATATAATTGTTCTTGCTCATTATATATGGGCAAGGGCTTTGTCGAATGAATGAATGATTAGTTAGCTTTGGCCTTTTTTCATTAGAGGTTAGCCTGAGCTGGCTACTAATTCACTGGTAATTTGTACATGCACTCACCTTCTCAATGTGTTCTCCGAACATTTTAGGCAACTCCACCTGAACCAGCTGGTGCGAACCGCTGGTGTAGTGACTAGCACCACTGGTGTGCTGCCACAGCTCTCCCTGGTGAAATACGACTGTAGCAAGTGTAGCTATGTGCTCGGTCCTCTGGTGCAATCGCAGAACCAGGAGGTCAAGCCGGGATCTTGTCCCGAGTGCCAGAGCACGGGGCCTTTCACCATCAACATGGAACAGGTAAGGGCACGTCTGAATGTAGCGAGATGCCATCGACTCTTTTGAGTCTACAAGCAACTACTTGCTCATGGAATTTCAGTCAAAAAAACCTTTAATGCCTAACGATATGTCCACACAAGCGAGGAAAAGTGCGCATGACATGCCGTGGTCGGGAAGCAGACGTACGGCAGATACGGGCCGCGAAGGTCACATTGACCCGCGTTTTGCAGGACGTGGCAGTCGCTTGATACCATCTGACGTCCCAAGTTCCCTCGTTCCGTTCTCGACTTCTTGAGAAGGCGTGCACCTTTATCTACTTGGCCTCTTACTTTATCTAGATGTCGGCTTGTATGGGTTGGGCATGTGGCAAGCAGGCCAAGTTCTGAACGGATGTATCACAAACAAGAACAAAAAGTAGCAGAATCATTGAAGTGATAGGTAACTCAAATTTGCAGCTGATACGTCTGGTACTGCAAAAAGCAAAAGAAAAAAGAAATTATTATGTTTACAATAACGTTTAGTGTGTGTATTGCCACGGATACATGACTGAAGGTACTGGTGTATCGTGTATGTAGAGAAATCTAGAAAAATTCCTCAGCTGTCGGTTGATATATTTCTTTACTTGTTTTCTGTGTGTTTGCAAAATTGCTTTTGATTGATGGATTGATTGATTGATTGATTCAACTAGCGCAGCCACTCTGATCTCAGTGGCTGCGCTAGTTGTGATTAGAACTGTTTCATTAATTTTAGAGGCTGAGGAGTGTTCGGCATGGCTTGAGGCTCTTCTGAGAATTGATTTGTATAAAGTTTTGTTCGCTGCGCACCTTGTAATGGATGGCATTGCTTCAATCACTTTGCTGTGTGTGTATTTCAGACCGTATACCAGAACTACCAGCGCATTAGCATCCAGGAAAGTCCTGGCAAAATAACGGCTGGTCGTCTCCCCCGATCTAAGGATGCCATCTTGCTGAGTGACCTCTGCGACTCTTGCAAGCCCGGTGACGAAATTGTGAGTGTGTAAAACAATAGTCATCTAGTTGATACAAGTGTAGTGACCTCTCTTAAAACGCGGATCAATGTGGTTGAAACATGGAAAATCAATGCATTGCTTCAAAGCATTTGTTTGATAGTCTTGTTTTGTATGTTTGAGCTTGCCATTACGAACATGTTATGGCCTCACAATACTTAAGTAATTTAAAACATACAGTGTTTTAACAAGCCACATGTGGCTGCAGTGGTGAAATACTATTGCAAAATGCACAGAAGGCACCTTCTGAAAAAAAAAAAAGTATAATAGGGGGGCAATGCAACTGAGGTGATATTTCTTTCCCAGCGCTTGTTTAGCTGTAGAATCATTTGCTGAAAATTCAGATGGGTTGGTAAATTAGACTAAAGTAAAAGTAACTAAAGAAGGATGTTCACATTACCGAGTTTAGTAATTTGTGTATTCACATTAGTCTGGTTATACCGTATTGTACGATTTGAATGACAAGGCACCTCGTCATCCCTCTTCTGGTTCAATTAACGAATTTTAACCTTGCAGGAACTTACAGGAGTGTACACAAACAACTACGATGGATCCCTGAATACTGCTAATGGCTTTCCCGTGTTTGCGACCATCATCATGGCCAACCACGTGCTCCGAAAAGATGATAAAGTTGCCGCACGGCACATGACAGATGATGATGTACGTCGCATTGTGGCCCTGTCCAAGGATGAGAAGATCGCCGATCGAGTAAGTGTTCACATTATATGCTTGTATGCAAGGGCCAGCTTCATAAAATTCTTTTGCGAACTTATGCGAGTCTGTCTCTTGTTAACTTGTGCGGTTGGCTTACAATCCCAAGAGTTGGCAGTTCTTGCTCTCTCCACTCTGTCAAGCTTCTGGGCTGATTTTTCATTGTGTTCTTGTTTGTTTGTTTTTTTCTTTTTCCTTGTATGCCCAAACCAACCATTTGTAGATTATTGCCAGCATTGGTCCTTCCATCTACGGCCATGAAGAAATCAAGAGAGCCATTGCACTTTCCTTGTTCGGTGGTGAATCAAAGAATCCTGGTAAGTTTAGAATCTTCCCTGTGAGATTTTTTTCCCCCCTTCAAATTATGAGAGGGACTATAGATCTTAGACTCGTTGCAGTTCAAGTGAATCCCATAATTTAATTTTATTTCGGCATTCTTTCTTTGATAAATATTGCTTGTAAATAGAATAAAACAGCATGTGGCCCTACAATATAAAACAATGCTAAATGTGGCCAGTATTCTACATTGCTTGTGGGGTCTCAGATGTGGGGTCTCACATGTGCTCTTGGGACAAAGGAACGACAATACAGTAGTGTAAACAATCAAAAGGGCATTTATTGCACCTTTCATACACTAATGCACACTAGCCGAATTACAACCAATAGAACATTCACACGGGCGCGCGACAAATCAAAGAAGTCCGACTCACCGCGACCCGATAGCGAGCGAATACGTTCGCCCCATGCTATGACACCATCGCCTAGTCGTTCACGTGTACAGTCACGCGAACGGTGGCGTGCTCGTCCGTACCGGTGTCCTGCTCTAAGCCTCGCGCGACGGTCGCGCGACGCGGGCCGGCGCACGCGCGAAGCGTTCGTGCATGTTGGCCGCCGATCCCAACCCAAAGAGGCAGCGCCGTTTACCTTTTTCTCCCAAGTCACCCCGCCGTTTGGTGGCGTTAGCATCGCGACCCTCGCGCCATCTCTCGCAATGTGCCGCAACCACCACGACCGCCGTCGGCACTTAGCTACACGGTGAAGCCGGATTACAGGAGACGCGTGAGAGTCGCGCATCCCCACATGCTACAGATCACACCTAATTAAGTGCAGCAGAAAATAGAATGAAAATGTTGTTTCCTTGTTAATGCTGATCAGTCACACGAAATCTTGGCCAGCTATTATGAAAACTGTTGTTTCTTTATTTCTAAATAGCTAGAAATTTTGCATTTTCTTTTGTGTCTTTCTCGTTCTTAGTCACTTTTTACTAGTTGCAGTGCCTGAATCCGTAGATGTTCTCCATTTGTAATAAATCTTAACATCATATCAAATAAACTTTTTATTTGACATCAACAGTTACAGTTGTCTAGGGTACGAGCTCTAAAAGCTCGAATGTTCGGCTTCTTCCGATAGGTCAGAAGCACAGAGTTCGTGGTGACATCAACCTCCTCATCTGCGGTGACCCCGGCACGGCCAAATCGCAGTTCCTGAAGTACGTCCAGCAGATAGCGCCGCGAGCCGTATTTGCCACGGGACAGGGTGCTTCAGCTGTGGGTCTGACGGCATACGTACAGCGTAGTCCCGTCACTCGCGAGTGGACGCTGGAGGCCGGTGCGCTCGTGCTCGCCGACAAGGGCGTCTGCCTCATTGACGAGTTCGACAAGGTGCGTAGTTGCTGCTGCTGCAGGGTGCGATTTTTCAATTTTTGCGGAAACTGTCACGCGTAGAGCTCGTCGAGGGCTGGCTGTGCCTACTGCCCTGTTGTGAGCGCATGTCGTGCACAACCTTTCCTACGCTCTGTAGCACAGTGCTGCGATCAGTCAGACCTCATCACAGTGAGGTCACAGCCGACATGAAAGTGCCATCGTTTTATCCAGTTAGTGATTACATTGCGCTGAGTTTTACACTGGTAAAAAAAAAATTATAAAGAAGGGAACTAGGACAGGAACAGACGAAGCACTAACTACCAACTCTTTATTTTTGTTAATGAACACAATATACGAAGTGAAAGGGGGGTGGGGGGGACACGTGATATGTCGTGAAAACGCGATAGCCAGAACCACAGAGTTCGATTGGACAACTTCCTTACCGCTAATTTGTAGTCTGCGCTTCGTCTGTCTGCATCCTTGTTTCCTTTGTTATTTTTTTGCCAGTGTAAAACTCAGTGCAACGTAATCATGAATGTGCACCAACTAGCCCCTGTCATTGCTTTACTTAAATGTTATATCCAGTATTCGTTAGAAGTATGTATACATATTCATTACATGCTGCTATTGGTATGACATATTTTATATTTGCTTCAATATAGTATCTGATAATTATTTATATCTATATTAATTATATATTGGATATAAATGAAGTAATTTAAAATGCTGATTGTCGACCTCAGCTAGTAACCAATATGTGCTCATAACGAATTTCAGGTATAATGAAGGTATTTTTTGTGCTGCATCCCACTTTATTATCAGGAGGTCTTCTTTTGCATACGCTTTCAGAGTCAGTCAAAGGAATGTCATTACCATATTCAATAAAACTTAAACTGGGACTATTAGGTAGGATGTGTTTTACTAGTTTGCTGTGCTGGTTTCTGCACAAAATGCAGCACTAAGAAAGGCAAGAATGAACAACTGCGCAAACTATCGAGTTTGCGCATCTGTTTGTCTTAGGGAGGTTGTCTTAACGATTATGTAATCAATCTAAACTGGTGAAGAATTACTTGAAAGCTCTTGATTTCACTCACTTGGCAGAAAAATGTTGAACATTACTGGGTAGAATTAAAGGCCAAACTTACCTTTCTTAAATTTCACACCAATACCTCAGGGCTGACATGTTAGTGTGATCTCAAGGAATTCAAGGGATGTTCTCGTACATTTTTCTGTTTCGGCGCTGGATGGGGTTATCAGAACTTGCAAGGGCGAGCCATTGGTTTCTTTAGAATGGGTGGGTCACGTGCCATCATGACAGTTTATAACACTACCTGAACTTGCTAGTCCCTCAACGAACTGTTCGAAAATTGCATGATTTTGCTGACTGCTTGGCTGCTCTTTCTTCTCATGTTTCCCTTCAGAGACACCGTTTCTTTGTGTACAGTTCAATTCACTAAAATTGCAAACTTTTTTGCTTAAAGCTTATTTGTTGTGGTATTAAGTAAGTGTTGGTATGGGGTGTCTAACTGCACTAAGTCATAACTGGCTTGTTAAATTAAGAAATTAATGCAATAGTGTAGTTAGTGCTTTATGATAGTGCACAGTAATAGTTACCTTGCTGTGGTCCTTTTCAACTTTCCTTTAAGTCATTCTTTCTCTCATGGGGACTGCTGTGGGTACAACCAGGTTTATATCTTGACAAGTGTGTGAATAATTCTGCCCTTCAAACCCTTGCACTTTGTGGTTAAAAATGAGCAAGTTTTCTTCGCATTTTTCTTACCACAAGAGGCTGCACAATGATGGTAGCAGTGGGGTTCTTCAATCTGTCGTCTCCGACTGCCGAGAACTGCCTGAGGTGGTGTTTTCAGCCAATGAGCGTTTGTGTAATAGCGTTTTTGGCAGTCCTGAACAGTGCGGCCCGACAAATCAATGAGACCCAGTACCAGTTCGTGGCTGTAAATGTTTCGCACGTGTGATAAAATGTTGCTTGCAGATGAACGACGCAGACCGGACGAGTATTCACGAAGCAATGGAGCAGCAGAGCATTTCCATCTCCAAGGCGGGCATCGTGACCTCACTCCAAGCACGTTGCGCCGTCATTGCCGCGGCCAACCCCATCGGTGGTCGCTACGACCCATCTTTGACCTTCGCCGAAAACGTGCGTCATGTTCACAATGCTTTCCTGTATACTATCTTTAAGGGGGAAAAGCACACTTGATTCTATTGAACAGACATTCTATTGATGAAAAATAATTTCCTGACCTCCATATAGGAACTGACCTGTAATAATTGCTAGAATACTAATTTGGTGTTCCCTTTAACTCTTTCCCTACCATGGGGAAAATAGGTGTTTTTTGTAGGTTAAGCCAGATTTTAAAATTTTTTTTCTGAAGGAACCACTACACTCAATATTTTATGTAACACATAAACAAAAAGCAGAATGAATGCACTTGTCACGCATAAAAGCTTTATTAACGAAATGTATGTAATAAAAAATGATATAAATTGCCAAAATCGGGATTGTGAGATATAATTGAACAAAGTCTATAAAGACACGCTTGTATCTACTAAGAAAAAAATGTTACAAAAATTATGCAAGCACTACAGGTGGGCGTGTCAAGCTGTGGCCGTCAATGTTCTGGGCTGGTTTGCGTCGTCATCGCTCTCAAAGTCCGACGAAAAAGCAGCATCCTCAGACTCACTGCTGTACGATCCATCAATAAAATCGGCCACAGACGCAGTGGAATCGCAAGATCTGCGATCTTTTGAAGTGCGCGTCGCTCTTGGAGGTGGTCATTTTTGCTTTTTACTTTGACGATTGCAAAACTTCGGAGCGTGTTAAAAAAATGCCACCTGGCAGGAAAAAAAGTGAGCTGCTTAGAAAACAAAAATATCGTTCTCCTCCTTCACGTCCGATGGTGCAGTGTGTCTGTGAGCGGAACAGAAGGTCTCGAAAGCAGCGTTTCAAACCATCGATAGTGGGCTAACGATGCTGAATGGGCATGGTACGGAAAGAGTTAATAGAGAGATTTAGAATAGGGGCCCCAAAGAAATAGCGTCGACACCACTGCGCATGCGTGAGACGCAAACTGCATTTGGTTTTGCGTCGGGCATGCTATTTCACCGATTAAGCGGGAGCCCCAAAAACTGCCCCAAAAGCTTTGCGTCAACAAACATGGCGGCATCCATCGAAGCAATGGCTCTCCGAGTACCAAACTGGGCTTGATTCATGGTAACGCGTGAAGTTCGTAAGCTAGGAGAAGTGACTGCGGTTATCGCGTTCTCTCAACTAACGTTTGTAATGAAGATTGATTCATTAGACGCCGCTGATCCCGAATTCTATTATCGATTTCATGGCTCGTAGGCCTAACGTGGATTAGCTTGGCTGGTCAAGGCACGTAAAGTTCGTTACTCAAAATAAAGCGCAACAAATCGCTTGCTGCTAATAGAATAACCTTTCAATTGTAATTAAACGCAAAACCATGAAAGTCAAAATTACTCTTCTTATCATAAAATGGTATAGTTTATTTTAATATTTATAATAGTTTTTCTTTGACACCGTAGTGGCGCTGCAAACGCAAGATGCTATTCGCAAACGCAAAGCCCTATTCTAAAACACTTCACTCCTGTATGCCCCAACGCTAACACCCGCAAAGCTCTTTGGGGCCCCAAACTTTTGGAGCCCCTATTCTAAAACTCTCTAATAAGAGTTAATAAGTGTACATCTCGATTCCTAGGAACCCAAGTTACTGATAACTTGCAACATTCTAGTTATGCAAGTAGGCTCTCGATCATGTGCAGCCCGATGTTTGCTTGCATAAAATTTTTAAGCATTAAACTTCGTTACATTTTTTGATATTCAATATTCATTTTTTTTTTCTTGATTTGATTCAATATTCAATTTGGAATCTACTGTTCGGCATTAGGACACCTCTAGATATTTCCATTGTATTCACCAAAGTATTTGCAAAATGTTTTTGTTTACATTCACTGGTTGATCTTTCAGCCACAGATAAAACTGCACAAAGGTGCAGGTAATCAGGGAGCCTCAGAAAATTTGCATTTAATAAATTGTCACTGATTGCCTTGTTAATCTTAATGGCATTTGCTGTGAAAGCATGACGTTATGTGACCTCATTTTTTGTTATTTTTCTTTCTTCCTCTCTCTAGGTTGATCTGACAGAACCCATCCTGTCTAGGTTTGATGTACTTTGTGTTGTGAGAGATCAAGTGGACCCTATTCAGGTGAGCAGACGAAACTCTCCCATTAGCTTATGGGTACCATAATGTCCGTCGTCTATGAAGCATACATGTGCTTAAACAGTCATTGACAAAAGGGTTGCCAGCTCCGACAACATATAATGATGACAGCTCGTTGGGTACCTGGGCATCGTTGAACAAACATAATGTAATCGTTGTTCTATGACAATCATACTTACATTTTTACTGAGTATTGTTTCCCAAGAAAATGTTCTGCGAATCATTTACTTTCTGTTTTTGTGTGTTTGGTACATAGCAATATTTTCTTTTTCTCTTTGCAGGATGAAAAGCTTGCTCGCTTTGTCATTGACAGCCATATTCGTCACCATCCAAATGCAAACGCTCAAGAAGATGCTGATGAGACAATGGAACAGGTTAGCTTGCTCCCTGTTTCCTGGCCATTTGTAGTGAAAGACGATGACGTTGAACACTGAAGGTTCTGCCTCGTAGACAAGACATTGGTTGAGAGCCTTGTCACGACATTGCTCAAGACGCACACAGTCGCACTTCACTCACACCTCAGGCGTGAGTTGTGCATTGCTGAGAATGTGATTTTGATGTCCCACTATCACATACAGTTGTCGACTGATAATTCGGACTCAATGGGACTCGCCGAAAAATCTGAATAACCAGGGGTCCAAAATATTGTATTGCCAGAAAATAAGTAATTTGATTTCACAAGTAGGCAAAAAGCTTGTCATCGCATTGCTGCGTGTACACCCTTGCAATTTTTTTACTTTATCGCACAAGCATCGATTGAACGGCATGTCAGCGTAGCAAGAAGCGGCGAGACCGGCAACAGTGTGCGCACGCAAAAGCAATTTCCAGTTCAAATGCCATCTGCTGTTCCGTTCACTTCACGAGTGCCTACTACAGCCTGTATTCATCTTTGGCAGATTTCCTAGTTTCTCATTCTGCTGAAATCCTCGGCTGTGAACACAGGTTGTAAACACGAATACAGTTGAACCCCGTTATAAGAGGCACGGATATAACGGACAATCGGGTATAATAGACACTATTCGCACACATGGTTGGCCGCCCTATCTCTCCCATTAATTAGACCTCTCTTGTAAGAGACACCGGATATAGAAGTCAATCGGTTGTAAAGGACAAGTTGTCCGTGAATTTTGGTCAATAACCTCGCTTGTAACAGACATTCTAACCTTACATGAATGCACCGCCGGCCACTGACTGCAGTTACGTCCGTTGTGGAAGCAAAAGGAAGCGACAGACATGCGCATAGTGGATCAGTCAGCAAAAAATAAAAAAAAATA
The DNA here is from genome assembly GCF_013339745.2 of Dermacentor silvarum. Taxonomy (NCBI): domain Eukaryota; kingdom Metazoa; phylum Arthropoda; class Arachnida; order Ixodida; family Ixodidae; genus Dermacentor; species Dermacentor silvarum. The sequence continues at coordinate 23,836,078 of NC_051163.1, forward strand.
AAAAAAAAACGGTTAAAAACCACTGCAATGGGAATGCTTCACTGAGAAGCACTTCAAGCTTACCGCCAAGCGTACATAGCGCGCAACTACGCACCACAGTGATCCGATCATAAAAGACGACGACACGCAAGCATGCTCCCGGTGCGCAAGCAACGAATCGGCTGTGACAAGACCGAAGGCCAGCGGCGCTTGGTCCTGTTCCCGCTAGATTAAGCGGGCCCGCTTTAAAAAAACCAGGCCTCAACGTCTGTCTGGTTTTTCCTCGGCCAGAGGTACGAGTGCGACTACGCGTGCAGGCACTTGAGCAGGGCAAACTCTCGGAATTGTTCGGTGACAACAAAACTAAGCCGCCGGCATGGCGGCGGGCGCGCACGGAAATACCGGAGAGTGGGAGATAAGGGGGTGGCGAGGGGAGTGTGTTTGCGGGGAGAGGCGTGGAAAAAAAAAAGAAAGATATGACCTCCAAGATATGCGCCGGCGCGCGCAAATCTCGGAGGTCATAGAAGAGCGAGTTTTGCTTTCTCGCTCGCCTAATAGATGGCGGTAATTGCCTCTGCCACCGAGTTTTTGGTCTGAGTATGTTTGAATACTGCTCACCCGTTACAAAGGGTACGGCCACAAGTTCAGTTCAGACCGAAGCGGCGGAGATTCCGAGGTAGCTTGAGTGAGCTAGAATCAGCAGAAAGCGTGACAATAGCCAAGTCAAAATAAAAACAAGCCGGTTGTCGTTATGGGCGACAATGGTCCGAGCAACAAATCTCGAAGGCTATGCTTTTAGAAATCGTCTATTTTACCCATCATTTTCACCATTTATACATCCCTGTATATTTTTTTATTTAGTTTCGTTATAATTTCTTGGTTTTGCGTCGCCCGGCAAGCCCGCAGGTGACCCGATTAACCCTGTCCATAGTGTATAGCCAAATCGGCATCGCCATCGCCCTATTGTTCCAATTTTTTTTCTTCGTGCGCTGTTGTGCGACTATCCATGTGCAACTGATCTTCACGTGCTTCTTCGACGCGGAGAGCCGTTGCCTGCCTGTCACCGCATCAGTATGGAGAACAGCTCTGTCAAGCGCCGTACTTTCCTGACCGTCGCAAAAAAGTTGGACATCATTATGGATATAAAGTGCGGAATGAAGCAAGCTGACGCCGCCAGGAAATTTGGGTTGTCCAGGAAGACAGTCGGCGGGATTTGGACCCAACGAGAGAAGCTGTTAAAAGAAGCGCCAACCGGAGCAAGCAGATCGAAACTGCGTAAGTCATCTCATCCTGACTTAGAAAAAGCGCTTCTTCTGTGGATACAGGATGCGAGGAGCAAGAACATACCGCTAAGCGGACCTTTGGTTTAAGCCAGAGCCAGGCAGCTTGCGTTTGGCCTTGGCATTGAGTTTAAGGCCAGTCAAGGATGGTTCGACCGCTTCAAGCGTAGGCATGGAATCAGCTACAAAGCTGTTTGCGGCGAAAGCAAAGCTGCCGACGAAAATGCCGTAAGGCAGTGGAAAGACGGGACATTGCCGACATTGCTGAGAGGAAGGAAGGCTTGCGATGTCTTCAACCTGGATGAGTCAGGAATCTTTTTCAAGATGCTTCCTGGAAAAACGTTTTGCCTTGCTGGCCAAGATTGCAGTGGAGGCAAAAGGTCAAAAGACCGTATTACAGCCATGTTCTGTACTAATATGGACGGAACTGAAAAAGAAAAAGTTCTGGTTATTGGCAAGTCCAAAAAACCACGCTGCCTAAAGAACTACTCTATCAATGTAGAGTACACTGCAAATAAGGCCGCATGGATGACAGCTGAGATTTTCAACAAATGGCTTACTAGTTTTGATCAGAAGATGGCAATGAAAAACAGAAAAATTCTGATGTTTCTAGACAGCTGTTCAGCACACATGAAAGCCCCGCCATTGAAAGCTGTCGAGCTGAGCTACTTCCCACCTGGCTGCACGTCTTTGCTACAACCTCTGGATCAAGGGGTCATAAGAGCTGTTAAAGCAAAGTACAGAGAACGGCTTGTTCAGCGGCTGCTGTTTGATATGCTGCAGAAGCGGGAAACAGTAATCAACTTGAGGACAGCAATTACAATGCTGTATGGCTCCTGGAACGACGTTAAGAGCAGCACTGTGAGAGGGTGCTTCCGTAAAGCAGGTTTTAATCTGCAGCAGGAAGACACAGAAGAGGACACTGCAGATGACGACATTGATTATGTAGATGAGCCAGAATCTTGGCCAATCATTCAGAGAAACTTTAATGAGTCGGGCACATTTCAAGGCTTTGTTGAAGTGGATGACAGTCTTGCTGTTACAGAAGACCTCTGTGATGAGAATATAATCAGGATGGTGCAGGAAGATGAGAAAAGTGAAGACAGTGCCACAGATGTGTCTGACAACGAAAGTGATTGTGCAGCACCAATGACTTCTGGGGAGGTAATGACAGTACTTGGCCGAGTTCGTCAGCACATACAGCTTTGGACCAGTGATCGTGAAGGATCTCTCAGCCTTGTCACCAAGCTGGAAGAAGCTGTTCTGAAGAACACCGTCAATGCAGCCATGAAGCAAACCAAGCTTGAGAACTATTTCACCTGTACTAACAAAGTTTAACAACAAATGTCACATAATAAATCTTTTTTCAACATGTTATAGCCTTCTTTTGTGCTTGTTTTAATTGTACGGTGCCAATATCGAAATAAGGGCGGGTTAGAAAATGAGAACTTGGTACCCTGCTTATAAGAGACCTCTCATATAAGAGACACAAACTGCTCCCCGGTACGTGTCTCTTATAAAGGGGTTCAACTGTACCGTATTTACTCCATTCCGATGCGCACCCCCCCCCCCCCCCCCCACACCTTCTTGAAAATAATGCTTGCTCAATTGTATGGGTTCAGAGTAAGAAAACAATGTGTACCCAAATCAAACGTGCACAAAATAAAGCTTCATCAGATGAGAGCTTGATCAACACCTAGAAGTATAGCGTTACATGATCGATGGCCAAGGTGAGCAGTGATGTCATAGTACGTTACCTGTGTAATTTACTTTCGTAGAATGTAAGTTTATTCACACTTAATGACCACCATTGTCACTGTCAGAAAGCACTTTACCATTGTCTACAGACCATAACATGCTGTCCTCCATACAGTCCATTTCATTTGATATTCGGCACTCATGGAACAACTTTGCAACCAGAGTAAATGAGATGGTGGCATCCACTTCTACTAACAACTTCACTATTTCGCTCTGCAAAGAATCCAAGTCTCCCGAATGCCAAAAACTTAATACATCTCTCTTGTTACTAAATGTAAAATTACTTCATTTTCTTTAATAAGCTTTCATAATAAAAGCTGCACATCGCCATTGCTAACCTATATGAAAACGTTTGTCAATGACAGTGGCAATGATGCTGGCTCTGACCGTATGTGAAAGCCGTGAACACGGTTTCGGTTTCATAGTCATAACGCGCAGGCAAATTTTAGTACCATTTTCTCCAAAAAAGTGTGTATGTTAGTATGGAATGCGATATGTGTGTGGTCATATACTGCAGGACAACCAAAGTCAACGTGAGGAGAGCGGTGACACGGGCCCCGAGAAGATCCCGCAGGATCTTTTGCAGAAGTACATCCTGTACGCTCGTGAGAAGGTGCACCCCAAGCTCCACCAGATGGACCAGGACAAGGTGGCTCGAATGTACAGTGAACTGAGAAGAGAATCCATGGTGAGCTGTCTCCTGTTTTTGCACCTTTTATCTCCTTTTTCGCTTTGTACAGTCCATCACAAAAGTGTAAAGACCACTTACACTCGTCGTCTTAGCTTGCTAGATTAAGGCTTGCATTGGGGCTAGTTGGAATATGCAGCGCTGCTTTATAAGTACAAGTAGCTTGTTAGTTCTTGTGGGCAGTGCACTTGCCGTCTGTCAGCTGCTGTGAGGCTGCTTCAACCACCATAGCATGAATGACATGAGCTGATTTCTCTGGTTACGAGACTGGTAGCCTTTACACTTTCGCGCCAAGTTGTACGTTTTTCTCTACATACTGGTTTACGTGTTTACAAGGTTTTCGTAGTTTCGGGGCTTACCTTTTGCTCAAACCTTTGCCAGTATCCTGCTGTCACTGAATGAAGCAGTGCCAATGGTGCTCTGTTGCTATGGGCACACTTTGATTTGTAGAGTTTATGGCAATCGTGCATTAGTTCCTTATTACAGGCTCGGCTGTGGTGCATCAATAGTTTCTCATATCTAAGTGTTGTCGTTTTGTTGACATTCATTTCAACATCCCATCACCAAACTCTATCCTTACATAGCAACACTCGCAGATTTACGCGTACTGTTCTTAGCCCTAAAAGGCTAATGCATCCACTTACTCGTTCAAGTTAAGAGTCCCCATGATAAAAGTTGGCGTACAACCGCCAGGCAGCCCCGCTGGTACTCTTACACGATCACTTGTTTTTTCTCGTCTGCTTTACCAGGCCACAGGAAGTGTGCCAATCACGGTGCGACACATCGAGTCAATGATCCGTCTGGCCGAAGCACACGCGCGCTTGCACCTGCGTGAGCATGTGCTCGAGGAGGACGTGAACATGGCTATCCGCGTCATGCTCGAGAGCTTCATCAACACCCAGAAGTACAGCGTCATGCGATCCATGGCCAAGGTGAGCAGTGATGTCATAGTACGAGGTGTGCGCAGAATGTGACAGTAAAGTACACCGTGCAGCAAGAGATGAAACGAGGATTGATGCTTGATAGTCTGTTGTAATGTCAGATTTTTTTTTTTTTTTTCCCTACTTTTCCCACTTTGTTCTTGTGCCTCCTTTGCAGAGTGGTCTTGGTAAGGAAAAAGGAACTATTTCATGATTTAAAGAAAATTTCGATGGACATTAGTCTGAATTTATCCATGTTCCCACAGTTCTTGCACCTTGTCCCTAGTTTCATGGTAACATGACACCTTGTTAACTCTCCGGCATGCTTCTCTTAATGTTGTGTTGCATTGCCATAATATTAAGCATTCGTGATTACTAACCAAAGCAGCAAAGAATTGAGCAGCAGTGAGATGTACTAATTTACTGTCTAGTAGATATCTTTAGTGTGCAACAGTCTTGACTTTGTATGAACGTTTTGTCACATACTATCACAGAACCACTCACATATTAAGTTGTCAGCTTGTTCACTGATAATGCCTTATACAGGTACATAGATAAATCAAGATTTCATAACCTTGTATTGCATGTTTTCTTTATTACAAATTTATTTCACGCACCAAAAACAATGGCAGTGTAGTGTAGCTGTGCTATAAGAAAAGGCTTCCGGTGGATCAACTGGCCAGTGATGCATAACGTGCTTGTGCAAATGGTTCTGACACACTCTGCTGAGAAAATGAGTATTTTAGATGTTTATCAGGTTGTATAGGTCAAAATTCGGCTAAACTCTGGGCCTGTGTAATTGTAAGGATTCTTTTTGCTCGATTGTAGTATTTTTTTTAACCATCCACCACTTGCAGTCGGCTAGTGCAGGTGATAACATAGGCTGAGCACCACTCAGACTACTGACGACGCCTGAAAATGAAAGGAATTGGAACGGAATACTCACATTATCTCTGACCTGGTTGGCTTGGTAAAGAATAGCTCGTTATTGCCGATGATTGTGCCACCATTAGGGGCCACTGCGACAACTGCACCAGGAACCATTGAGCATATTCTGGTAGAATGTTAGAGTATCCATCCAGCCATAAGGGTGCAACTAATTGGCCTTCCAGATGTGTTAGGTTCTAAGGACAGTAAAAGGGAACAGTCTGTCATCAAGACAAGTAAGACATGGCTGGAAGATCGGAATGAAGCTGACCTTCTATTTTGGATAAAGTAGGTTAGTCTGTAAAGATAATTAACTATTTGTAAACACCAGGCACATGAAAACAGTGAGCTTGGTAGCACATATCACTGCTTTTCTTTTCGAAAGGAATGCTCATATCATCACAATTATCATCACTGTTCGTTTTGTTTTTTGCAGACATTCCAGAGGTACCTGAGCTTCAAGAAGGACAACAACGAACTGCTGCTGTTTGTGCTGAAGCAGCTGGTTCAGGAACAGATCAACTTCACGCGGAGTCGTTACGGCACCGAGCCAGAAGTTGTTGAAATCTCTGAGAAGGACTTGCAAGAAAAGGTGCACTTATTTTTGAGATCTCTTTTCCTAAATACTGTCGTTTTAGCTAAATGTTCAACTAAAAGTCATTTTATGTGAACAAATCGAATTTCAGTGATTGCCGAAGCTATAGTAATGAAACATTGGAGCAAAATGTGGCCAGCAAGCAGCAACTGTTGGTTACATTTATAATCGCAGCCTTCATATATTGGTTTAACACTTTCCTGTCCATGGGAAAAGCAGCAGTTTTTGGGTAGTCCAGTAAGCACTTTTCCTATCAGAGAGCATGCTTGATACTAAAGTGTATAGTATGAAATTGTAAAGGAAGAAATTTTCTTTCCGATGGTACTACTACCACACGACATGTTTGTTTAAAAGAATTTGAAAAAAGAAAAAGTAAACATCAAACAAAAATATTGTATAAAAAAAGTTATTTAAAAATGTCATTGTTGTTTTGCACAAAAAAAAAACTCAATAAAAAATATTCTGAATATGCATTTACAATGCAAAGGACCTGTGGAATATTCCAGCAAATATCAACTTTCTATGTAAAGTATTTTTTTATATATACAGTGGGATCTTGATACGATTCTGCATAATACGTTTTTCGGTATAATGCGTTTCTTTTACTTTTCCCGATAATATGATTTGTTTGGATCATATGTTGGATAATACGATCTCAGATGATATGCTTTATTTTCCAGTTCCCGTGATGATCGTGTCAACGAGATTCCATTGCATAAGAAAACGTTGGCCCTAGTGATTAGCCCTAACGCAGTGCTGAGGTCGATTCTCGACTGCCTTATGGCACACTACTCAACTTCCTGCTCAGCTGTGGGCAAATAATCGTGACCTAAGAATGTTAACACCCTGCAGATAAGAACCGTGACCTTTAGAACACACAAAATAGCTTTCTATCAGCACACGGCAGCTTTGAAATGGTTCGGAGAAAGCAAAACTTCGTGTGTTCCCATTCTGTGTTCAAAAATTTCTATGCAGATGCATCAGAACCGTTAGAATCGGTATTCACACATCCCTATTGATAAGGAAACAGAAAGCACAAAATAACAGTTGTGCTTTGAGAGGTGTTCTGGGAGGTGTTTTGGAAGCCACTTTATTGCCATTGTAATTTTTTGTGATTTCTCATTTGGCATCCGTAGGCAGTAGTGCAGTGTACAATTTTGCTTCCGTGCCAAGTTGTGCTAACAGTTTTTTTTGGCAGTTCAGAAGGCACTGAGTGCGTAATGTTGGATAGTAATTGACACCAACTGTTATTTGTGCTTATGCTGATTCCCACGAATTCCAGGCTCATCAGTTGAACATCACCAACCTCACGCCGTTCTTCAAAAGCGACCTCTTCAGCTCTCACCACTTCACGCACGATGCCAGGCGTCACCTTGTCATTCTGACATTCTAAGCGCGATGACCGTCCAGAAGTGCTCAAAGACAACCTGTATGTAAGTTGAACCTGCTGAAAACTGCACCATAACTGTGGCAGCAGCTGAATGTCATTTTGTGTGTACAACTCCTTTTGAATCCATTTTGAAAGTCCTTTGCATGCTCCTACCTGAGCACATGGGAATGTAGAAATTGGGCGCAGAATCTGCTACACAGAATTGAATGATGTTTGATTCATTTAACCCTTTCTGTGTTGGGTTTCTTTAGAGGTGATGCACCTCCATCGTCAGGTTTTTTTCCTTGGATAGTATAAAATTAACACAATGGTTTAATTTTGGTTATGCAACATGGAAAAAACATTGCACTGATAGCAAATGGCTCTCTTAGTATGGTCCTCACATTCCTATCTAATGTCAGCGTCATGGTGGGACAGAAACGCGAAAACATACTGGTACGTCAGGGACACTTAAAGGGTTATTAAAAGTGACTCTTTAAATATACCCACTGTAGGCAGCAAATTTTATTATTGAGGCCGATCAGTTTTTTTGCAATAATTGTTGAAGATAGCTAAATTTCAGAAAACTGAAAGCATCAATTTTTCAACTCTCTAACTCTAGAATTAAAAAAAAAATTATTTAAACTGGAAATACTGAGACAAAACAGACAATGAGAGCATTTGTGTTTAACATGTAACTGAGCAGGAACATCAGATTTAGCTTCAAACTAAAGCCTCCTCTTAAGTAACTTTACAGATGAGTTACAAGAAGAGTTACATATTTTGAAAATGTCAGTCTTAGAAATGTGATGTTTTCGCGATCTTGGCACAGTTGTACGAAGTGACAGTTAATGAAACCAGACAACGCATAGGGGAAGTTCACTGTTATGTTTAATTGAAATGTAGAAATGTTAATGTAAAGGAAAATTAAGCTCGACAAAAAGATCACTTTTGCCACAGGCCGGAGCCGAACCCACATTTCCGCATTGTGCATATGGTGCTCTAACTATAACCCGACAGCACCTTACGGCGGCACAGGTAGCAAACAGGACTGGGATTGTGTTTCGCTTTAAACACATTCTTTATTTCCATGCTTCATGAAACTCTAGACAACCAAATAACTGTACATCAGCAAAGCTCGTGAATTACTCTTCAGAAACGTACATGGCAGCACTTGCCTTTGGATAGACAAGCTTTTGAAAGGCACTTTGAACAAATACCAAGCAGAATAACCATCCTTGTGTATTTGGTGAAACAGGCCTCCAGCTTTTATTTATTCGCTTTTTGTACCTTCCAGCTCCGTTTATTCAGTTGTTGCGGTGAAGATACCGATGTGAGCAAAGCGTTTCTACGTACATGTGGTGATGTTTTATCATAACACTGGAAAGCAGCATAACCTTCTCGCTGCCTTTGTATTCATGTAAATAGGTGATGATCAAACTTGAAACACGGATCAGTGTTTCAATGACTAGCTGTTCTCATTAGTGCTGAGCAAAATTGCTTACCATTTATGTACAAGCTAATAAAAATTGAGGAAACCTTGAGTGCGGATACATCATTATGTAGAATGACAGCACTGTAAAAATCGAGAAACAGTTGGAGGCTACGGTGTGAAGAGGCGAGAAAGGAGTAATTGGCTTTGTGGTGTGGCTGTTCAGTACCTTTCATGGTCTCATCACTGTTGGCTGAGTTTCTTCGTAGTTTGGCTTGAACGTTGGTTGCTGGACTACTACATTGAAAGTGGTCTTGAAGGTTTCTCTCGGCAAAAGAGAAGTTTTCACTCCTGTAAATGCATTGTCTGACAATCCTTTGGCCCAACAATGGCCGTCCTCCACTCTGTTCACGTTCATAAAAATCTGCAGCTTCAACATGCGCAGTAACAGCTTCAATGTAGGCAAAAGCAGCTGTGTGTATATATAGGACGTCTTGTTTTAATCTCAACAGAATTCTTTAAAATCTCTTACGAGCACAATTCTATCGCCTGAGCTGGATTACTCGTAGCGGTGTATGTTACTTATGCAAAAAGTGAAAATACATTGAATAATTGATCAAGTTTCATTAATTAACTGTTTATCTAATCCCTTTCCACACCTACGGAAATTTATGAATTGGAGTCGATGAGTTTGCAGGGCATAAACTCTTGGCAGGCATTCTGAGGCTGACACCAGTTTCGCGATATGCCTTCAGTATTGTGTGACGAAATGCCTTGATGTGCCTTGATGTTAGAAAATTAGGTTGCTCAACAGTACATTTTGCTGAAAGTGTGAAGGTGCTTATCTTAATGCTGGTGATAGCGTTAAAATTTGTATCAACTGTCGTGTTTTGAGAACTTGCCGACTTCTATTCGTAAATTGTAATATGTACCTTAAAGGGAATGCAGTCAACGACCCATTTTCCGGACGCCCGATTTTTCGGACATGCTCGATAATTCGGACGCCTTTGTGGCACTGCCACCTACCACGTAGAGTAATCTGTAAGAAAGTCTGAAATTTCGGACATTAGAACCCTTCGCCATCCAATTTTTCGGACTTTTTGCCGTGACCACAGGTCCAAAATGGCATTAATTGAAGCCACCACCGCTGCCATTTTGATTATATTACCAGCTTGAACTGGCGCTTTTGCACACACATCCTCGGGAAGCTGAAGCCACCACCAAGGCAACGCTAGGCCTAGCTGTTTCGACGTTTGCTACCAAGCTTCTTGCTGTTCGGTGCCGCGTTTTTCATTGAAAGAATTCGCTCCTGTCAGCAATGGTGATGACTCCGTCTTTGTAAGCCTCGCCAATGGCTTCGAAGCTCTGAAAGCACGACACGTTGCATAATGGCGGTTTCTGAAAGTAAGTTTCGCCTCAATACAGCAGTGTTTCGCGGCGAAGCAAACCGGAGTATTGCGGTGAAGCATACCAAGAGTGGGAAGGAGCAATTGTCACGGGACAGAGTATGTATTCCTTAATTATACACGCGTGCACCCGCCATCTCCTGTTTCAGTACTAGTGCCGATACGCCTAATAAGTGTACTGGCAGCCTTTAAGAGCTATTTCGGACGTGTCTGTGGCGATTTGAGCTCTTGGGGACAGTAAAAGGCATGCATTCTCATTTTTTCGGACTGCCTGATTTTTTGGAAGGTTTCGCGACCCCTAGGGAGTCCAAAAAATTGGACGTTGACTGTAATTATAAAGGTAATTGGGGAAAATTCTTAATTTAATACTGCGCTTGTCTTCGTCATTTCTTGTCCTCATCCCGATGTGCTCTGTTAATTCACAGTAATTTTTAATTTGCCATTTAAGCAATGTGATTTCTCATTTCATGTAATGCCCGTCTGTTTGAGTAATCCAGGAGCAGAATTCAGTAATCCAAGGAGTAGAATTGTGCTATCTGCAACAAGCAACGTTTTAAAATTCTGTTAAGGTTAAAGCGAAACGACTGGTATAATGGTAGCCTTAGCATAATTAAACCTCAAAAAAACATAAAATGCAAATGTAACAACATTATTATTCAGCATTTCTTTGCACCAGCTGTGAATAGAAACCATTTCATCCTCGAAAAACAAAAATGATTATCTCAAGCACGACATCCCTTGTGACACGCGTGGTGTATATGAGTTCTCTTCTACCCGTGTTAGTTCACAACCTTCATTGTGATTTTGGACCAAAACGCCTGCCCGTTATACATCTGTATCGTTTGTTCTCGCTCATACATTGTGAGACCTGCAGCGGTGACGAGGCAAGTTTCATAGGGTTTTAGTCAATATTTGAGAGCCAGGCCGCGAACCCTGAGGTGACGAACAGTCTTCACGGTCGTTGTCGTCAATCCAGGGGTGAAACGATGAGGGCTCGTAGTTTCTATGCGGCGAATTGCCATTGATGTAGGCGGGTCGGCTGACGATGAGCTCGACGACATCTCCCGCAGAAGCCATGAGAGGGACAGTCAGGCAGCAGTCGTAGTCGTGCGTCTTGGTTTCGTTCACCTGAAAAGAGAATTTGAAGTGGTTGCTGAAGGGAGTGTTTATGTTCACAGAAGATTTATGTAAAAGGTTTGCTTGGCTTATCTTCTTGTAGTACTGGAGTTTTTTGCATATGAAGCATTGGCACTCTTCCGACACATGCGCTACTTTCTGTGAGCAGAGTCTGACTATTCAGAGCTAGAATCGTGCTAATTCTTTAGTATTTGAATTGTACAATACGGCCAAAATGTAGTGTAAGGCCTGAAGGTACTTTAAATGGCTTTACGAATGTACTCTCTTTTTATTTTCATTTTTTCACTTCTTTCTACCTTTTTTTCCCATATTTGCTGCTTTGTGTGAAGAGAGATGTTTGGCTTAGATCTGTAGTAAGTGCGTTTCTGTGATCATTTTTCAGTACGCCAATTTCTAATGTTCTGTAACCACTTTTGGTTGTCAAAATTATGTTACCGTTGAACCCACTAATAACAATATTAAGGTGCCAAGAAAATCCCATTGTCATAACCGATAATTGTTGTAACGGGCTGAATGAAAGAAAGCAAAGGGGACAAATATCCAAACATTTTAATCAAGACAGAGAGAACAGCTCAACCCACTTATAGCATCACTGGTTTTAACAATACTCAGATGCAAGAATGATCAGCTCAAGCACTGTGAACTTTTGTGCGTGTTATATGGTAAAATGAACCACTTACTACAATGTTCCCATGCTGCATTACTGGCTAAAACAGTTTAATCTGGCTACTGGGTGTCTGCTGGGAAAAAGAAAGGGTATGCCAAATCCAGGTGCATCAGCTACTCATTGTTATATCCAATATACTGTCAAAGCGGGTAACATCATAAGTGGGTTTGAGTGTACTTGAATACTGTGCTTGCCCTGGGAAGTAAAATATTCACATTAACTGGAAGTACTGTATCAATTAGGAATTAACAATAAAACGCACTAAAAACATAGCAGGCCAAGTAAACTGTAGAGGTATGTTGTAATTAAATGGAAGTGTGGTTTGCTCTATTAATATAAGGGCGGCACAGCTTATGCTTCACCTTAGCATGATCATAGCTTTAGAAACACACCTGTAGGATCCTGTCGAAAGGTTTGAGTATTCCACTCATGTCGGCAGGTCCACCCGGTCGGATCCGGTTGACATAGACACCCTTTTCATACAGGCCATCGGATACGCTGAAGCCGAAGTCCTCGTAGACTTTGTCCTTGAAGAGCGTGACTCTGTGCACCTCAATGGGAATGGGCGCGGTCATGCGACCACCGTAGTTGGGATAAGGTGTCACGGAACCATCGTGGCGCTGTCCGTCATGTTGCACTTCGTACGGGGACAGCGTGAACGGCGCTTGCTCGTGGTCAACAGCCTGGAACTCGCACTCCGTCGACGTGTCGTCGGACTGAAGTCGAGACTGGAACCCGTAGAGGTCGTCGTACTGAAGGTTTTCTGGGTTCGGGAGGTGCATGTCTGGGTGCGGCAGGGGTGCAATGGAAGGCAAGCTTCCCATGATGCTGCGCTCGATCTGCCGTAGCAGCTTGGATTGTCCGCACGTTTCGAGGTCTTCGAGAACCTTTGACCAGTCTGCAGAGCCGCTGTCTGATGCTGCCGAGTGGTTGCTTGTCTGGATGAACGCCTGAGGGTTTGCTGTGCTTGGGCCAGGAGCTGCGAGGTTTGGTGGTGGTCGGTGACCCCAGACCTCTCTCTCCCAAGACTTGAGCTCAGCAGAAACGTTTGGGCAGGGACTGTTGCGGAGGAGACGGCTGGGCCGCAGTTGTTGGAACAGTCTGCATATTGAAAGAAAATGGTGGAAATCGTCATATACGCACTTGCACTTGAAAGTTACTGGGCATCTTGCTGCATTATGTTAAAGGTTGCCTTGGTACAAAAAAGCATAATTTTGAGCAAGTCAGTGGGAACTGTTTCAAATGTCTTTCTTTTTTATCATAAGGTGGGGATGTTCCAGCTTATTGCAGATCGAATGAGACTCCTTCAAAACTATCTAACCAGTTAGGTTAGGCCATCAATTATAATGATTACTCACGTCGGTGCCAGTGTGGTACATGTTTTTTTTAATGTGCACCAGGTGTACTGGTACTTGTGCCATACAGAGACAGTAGTTAGCAATGGCAGCTGAGTTGAAGATTGCTCCGAAGGCCCTCGTAATAGGCTGTGCCTGGCCTTTAAAAAAGCCTAGAGCTTCAGATTTCAGCGTGGTAGTCGCAGGGTTTGACTTCGTGCAATGTTTCTCTGATGGGGTAGATAAAAGACAGGACTGGGCCACAGCGCGAAATGAAAGATGTTTTTGATCCTGCTCAGGAGCGTTGTTCGCAATTACAAACATAAGTTCTTTTATCCTTTGCTATGATTCGTGTTCTTTATTTATGCCATGCGAATGGATCTGCAACGTCACGGGCTCTCATCAATTCCTCAACTTAATTTAACTCTCAATAAGACGTCAACTGGGGCTATTTGGTACATGATTAAGTTTACGTTGCTGTATTCCGTACCAACACCAATACAAGGACAAACAACTGCGCATCTGTCTATCGTTCGCAAGCGTACACCAAATATATAAAGCAGGAAGAAGTCACATTGGAAAAGAAAAAGGTGCATAAAAAGAGATAAAAGGCAGTCATATCAGCACTTCTACTTCCTCAATGACAAGAATGGCTTTATCTAGTTCTTGTCAATGGATTCGAAAGCTGCTTCTCGCAGGCCCACTGGAGGTGTGCTCACATCTTCAGTGGTCCTTCTTGGTGTTGTATTACATGCGGGAACCAACACAGTAAACAGAGTCGTGCAGTTTTTATCATAGCCTACTGTACCTGCTTCCCGACGACTGAGATCAGGTGTCGGAGGTGGCAAGACCTTATTCTGGATTGGCGCAGATCCGTTGGCAATCGCAGCTGCAGCCGCAGCAGCCTCAAGTCCGCCATAGCTGTCCCATGACTCGACAGCACTGTCGACGCTTGGGATAGGGGTGGCGTACAGGTTCAGGAAGCCGCTGGGCTCGGGCTGAAACGTGGAGGGGTGAGGCTCTTTGGCACTTGGTGTCGGCGTTGCCACCAAGCTTCTGCGAAGCGCCGGGCTCACCTCTTTGGGCCGTTCGATCCGGTGTGCATCCAGACCTGGAAAGGTCGGCCAGCTCACTACAAGTTGTGTGCTTTATACATACCAATTGAAATTCACGCACACACACACATAAAACCATTCACCTCTGCCATGTTCTCAAGTACTAAGACATATTCAAGGTGCTCAACAAGTTTACCGAAAGGTCCCCAGAGCTGCTGTTCTGTTAGCTAGATATGCGTCATCTTGGTAGAAATACAAGAAAATCTAAGGTTTGCAGTAAAATAGAAATATTTTATGCTAGTTAAGAGAGTGCGTAAAATGATGAAATATTATTTTTCTTTCTTTTCGGTCTGTACATCATGCACAAATGGAATGTTCTTTTAAACATGGCATTGTTACCCTGAGCAGTTCATACATTCTAACCAAGTGACATATATCTCTTGAATTTTTCTTTCGTGGTATCTATCCAATTACACATCCACATCTAACCTGCAAACAGCCAAATCTGTCTTGTGGTAGAATGAGTACTGAGATTTCAGAGGTGCATTTCTTTTAGTGTGGGGCATACACTAATATTCACCTGTACCTTGGTTTCTTGGGGACTTGGATATTTTGAGTGTTACTACGTCCCCCGAGTTTTGAAGCAGAAGAATTGCCTCGCTGAGGGGCTTTCCCACGCAGGCTTTGACCATTGATGGCGAGGATTCGGTCACCAACATGCAGAGCCCCTGTCCTGCATTCAAAAAGTGGCATGAGCTCTTTGCAGTGTCTTGCACATTGTTTGTCATATGAAGTGCACGTACTAATGCGTATCAGCCTATTGTAGCAGGAGCTGTTGTTACGAAGCAACAGACACCAAAGCATAAAATAGGTGCCACTGCATAGCCCTTGACGTACATTTCGTGTTCTTGCATCTGTTGTTACATGGCACTTCTGTTGCTCCTGTATTTCAAGCAAATAGCTCTTCAGCTTAACACGCACGCCTTTAATTACTCTAATCAGGGTTCACTATAGGGCTGTCCTTTGGTAATATGTCATGAATGCAGGCTTAACTCCTTGTGTTATCGCTGCCATGTGTCATCTGCGCCACTGGGCATCTCATGTGCATGTTTGAAGCATGATAATCAGCCTGTTTTTATGTCCACTGCCGGACGAAGGCCTCTCCCAGTGATCTTCAGTTACTGTAGTCTTGCGCTAGCTGATTCCAAGTCGTGCCTGTGAAGTTCCTAACCTCATCGCATCACCTAATTCTCTGTTGTCCTCTACTGTGCTTCCCTTCCCTGGCACCCAATCTATCTCTAATGATCCACTCTACATGACCTGCCCAGCTCCATTTTTTCTTTCTTAATGTCAACTAGAAAATCTGCTACCCCAGTTTGCTCTCTAATCCACCCCCACCGTCTTCCCGTCTCCTAATGTTACGCCTAACATTTTTCATTCCATCACTCCTTACACTGTCTAACTTCTCAAACTTATTTGTTAAACTCCAAGTTTCTGTCCTATTTGTTAGTATTGGTAGAATGCAATGATTGTAGACTTTTTTTTTGTAAGGATAGCGGTAAGCCACCGCTCATAATTTGGTAATGCCTGCTGTATATGCTCCAACCCATTTTTAATCTGCGAATTTCCTACTGGGATCAGGGTCCCCTTTGAGTGATTGCCCAAGGTGAACCTGTTCTTGTAACTTTACAAACCTAAGTTGTGAAACTTAGGTTTCTTCATGTCACCTGCTGTGCTGAATGCCTGGTTTGCATGCTTCGAACTTGACGTGAATCCAGCGGTATGTCACCTGGGCGCACGACTGGCTTGAAAGCATCAGCAGCCTAGCGACTTATTAACAATACTTGCAGGCAACTCTGTGGCTGTGAAGGGAAAGCCACAAGGGCAAAGCTCGTTCACAGCTATCAGATCACCAAGAACTCGGGGTTAATTTCACAGGCAAAAAAGCTACATTACGACAAAACAAGCCTTTTGCTACAGCGGTGACATATTGTGCCAACATTGCGTTTCAGCAATATCGAAATTTTTTTTAGTGCCATTGCTGTAGACAATGTGCACACTTTGGCATTATTGTGAGCTAAACGGGCAAGTAATAGGTAGTTCTCACAAATGTGGCATTAAACTGACCCCACTGCAAAATTGAGCAGGAATCGGACAGCGGTTTAGCTCCGAGATTTATGTATAGCTATGCTCTTACTTACGCCACATTCAGGTATTTTGTGTGAAACTTTTACAAAAGTGCGTTTCCACCTCTCTGCGAGGCCTCCCTCGGTGAGTCCCGATATGATGATGGGGTCGAAAGGTTCCTCCGTTCCCGAGATGGTGATGCCCAGCGGCCCACCGTGTCTGGCCAACTCCACAGTGAAGATCACGGCTCCCGTTGCATCTGGTTCCTCTGCATGAAGATGTTGTACATGTTATGCACATGTTTGTTCAATTGCGTATATGTAGCAGCTATATCTGAGCTTCAGCATTATAACTGAGCAAGTGTGGTTCAAGCTGAATATTTTAATCTGCCTCCTTGTTGTGCATGCTGTCAGCCATAGGAGCTGTTAGTGAACAACTTGCTCTCAATTAGTTGTAGTAGATCATCAAGAACTGAGTGTGCACTCTGAAGCAGAGTGTTTGCATTGACTCAGTTTGCTGGAGCCTTAGCATTCAAGTCGGCTGTACTGAGACATTTTTTATTTTTATTTTTTCAGCCCTTCAGATATGCAATAGGTTACATTTACAGAAAATACAAAATTTTATATTTGCTTAGACTTGAAAGGGAATTTTGCTCCTAACTTTTGGATGCGCTGGTTCAGACTTACCAACACTTGGTTGTGTGAAGCTGACCATAGCTTGATTTTGATTGGTTGATGTCCCAGAGCTATATAATAGGAAATGAGGGGCGCTCTACTGCAAGGGCTCTGGATCAATTTTAATGTGATAGTGTGTAGGGCCCCATGTTGCAGAAAATCCGGCGTCGGCAACCAGCGTGTGATCGCGCGTGGTGAAGAAAATCAACCACATCGACCGCGCAGGCCCTCCACATGGTGCAAGGTTTTGGTGAACAAAAATTGAATTTCTCACAGTGAAATTCGTCAGAAAAATTCGGTGTCGGATTCGTCGTCGGATTGTAGTTTGAATGTACGAGAAAACCTAATTCTGCTACAAGGTAACTCAAACACAAACCCCTTTTCCAACATTTCTACCAGACCTGCGCGCGTCGGGGCAATAGCGAACAATTAATAAAATAATAAAAAAAGGTGCTAGGGCCTTCACATTTCTATATAAGACCACTTAAATTTGCCCCTGGAAAAATGTCTTTCCAGCAATGCATTTCAGTTTAAAAGTGAAGCCGACTTTGGGGATCAGTGTAAGCTTGGTCTTTGTAAGCTGGCTTTACCACGTTCAGTGTTGCAGTGAATGAAGCCTACTTGTCGTGTGCGAACGATGCGATGCGAACGGGTCTCGATAACGCTATCGCGTTCTACTCTCAAAGGCGAAGCTTAAGCGTCCTCCAATTTTTTTAACCCCAGAGGTTCTTTAACACTCGTCCAAAGCTTAGTACAGAAACGTTTTTGCATTCTGTCCCCATCGAAATATGGCTATAGTGGCCGGGTATTGAACTTGGGACCATGCCACCAGAACCAGAACACCAAAACAACTGAACAGCTACAGTGGGTTCTAGCTTGGTTTTAGCAGAGTGAGAGCATCAAGGTTGGCTGCCAGCCTTTCTGCAACTGTGAATGTATACAAAGACCCCCGTCAAACTAGGACTCGATAAATTTTCTGTTACCAGACTTCGGACTTTAAACACGGGAGGTGGGGATCTTAGCGAAGCTAGAGCAGCTCACCGCAGAAGGCTTCGTCCTTGCGTATCCGCAACTTGACGACCTCCTCGGAAGCCTGCAGGATTTGGGCGGCATCTTCAATGGTGCAGTTGTCCATGCGGACCGAGTCAATGGCAAGGAGGTGATCTCCGGGTTGGAGGGTGCCCGTGCGATGTGCCACGCTGCCGTGTTTGATGTCCGATATCAGGAGGGGCTCACCGGGTCGCCTGTTCTTGGGGGCTGGGGAAAGCCGAGTTGTATTTAATGAACAGCTGGTATTTAATGAACAGTCTGAAATATTAATACCTTCGCTCTCCTGCAGAAATAATTATTGATGTTCCTTAATTTACCATAACATTGCATAGTGCGAACCACCTCGTCTGTACATTCTTAGTGCTTGTTTCGTGCGACGCACCTTAGCATGCACTACTCGGACTGTGTACACTACAGGAAGGTAGTTGGATGAATTGCGTCAGTGAGCGAAGTATTGTTCGATTTGAGGTTAGCCTTGTTCTATTTAAGATCAGCAAGCCTTGTTCTATTGGGAAATCAAATGTTTCTTTTATTCCTTTTCCCCCCCAGTCTGCTTGTCTACTGAGGATTGCTTTTTAACATACAAATTAGTGGTGATGGCCCAAGTTTGCTGCTAAGGCTTACCTGCTTCTAAATGCTCCACACCATTTCATGCCCTCCCCATTTTTTTATTTTATTAGGTTGGGGTTCTGTTAGTGCCTAAAAGGCTCACGCTTATTTATTGAGCACTCTAGTGAGTACAGGGAGGTTTTCATTTCATGAAAGTAGGTTTTACCAATCTACAATTCCTCGGGTGGCCACAAATTCTATGATTATGAACAAAATAACTTTGCAGCCACATTGGACTTGTTCGTATGAATATTTAACTGTAGTTGCAGGGAATGTACAAGAGAGCAGTCCAGGTGTGAAGGTTTTAATAATAAGGCGCTAAAAATGGTAGAGGTTTGGGCTTGCTTACATGTGATAGTGATTCCCAGTCCAGGGCCCTTTTTTGCCAGCTTTACGGTGAACGTACCGCTGCTTGGGATGACCGATTCTGCAACATCAAACTCGATGTCTAGGACTACACGTGGTCGGGACTGTTGGATTAGCTGGGTGACTTCCTCGAGCGAAAGGCCTTCGGTTGTCTGTCCATTGACAGAGAGAACCCGGTCCCCGACTTGAACGACTCCCGTCCTGCAGAAGGAACATTTTTATATCACAAAAGTTAATTAGATGCTGTATCTCTAAAGCATATGGGCACAAGCCCTCAAAACATTTAAGTTGAAGTTGCACTTAGAAATGTATTCTAAAAAAAAAAGAAGTTTGCTTATAAGCTACATAGCATAGAGGGCGCTGGTCTACACTTTCAGCATTAGTTGAATGTTACATCCAAGGGGTCAGAATTAATTTCTTTTATTCCTTTCACAAGAATGAAAGAGGTCAGGCGAATTAGGCCTTAAACGGCGGCATGCCCTTAACCCCTCACCTGCTGCAGCAGGTCAGTGACTATGGCATTGAACTGCTAAGCTCAGGGTCGTGGGTCCGATGCCAGCCAGGGCGGCTGCATTTCGTTTAGTACGAAATGCAAAAGCGCTTGTGCACATTAAAAGGACGTCAGATGGTAAAAATTAATCCGAAGTCCCGCACTACGACGTGCCTCATAATCAGGTCGTGGTTTTGGCACGTAACACCCCAGGATTTGATTTAATTTTAATCTTCACCCCCTGACAACATGGAGTCTACGATGCAGCCACCTCTACTAAGACACTTTGGAGCTCAATCACTCGCTCCAATCAAACACAACAATCAGTGTGGCAAGGGTCTGTGAAAGCATTGACGCACCTCTCAGCTGGTCCCCTTGGGTCGATGCTACTGATTGTCGGAACAGGCGGCAGTGGATCGGCCGAGTAGGGCGTGGGGCCCTGCAGGGCAAAGCCAAATCCCTTGTGGTCGGCGTAGATCACAACCTGGGTGGTCTCGGTGTGGCTCAGCTGGCTTGGTCCGACCAGACAGGGGGGAACTCCGTACACGGATGAAATGGATGCTGGAAGCCAAACGTGCTTGTTTATAGAACATGGCTACACAGGCAAAATAGGGAGCTCTGTTCTTCAGTTCAGTTTAGCAGGTGGTATTGCATAAGGAGTGGGATACAAGATCGATTTACATAAGGATAACAAAGACCTGCGTCTAGTAATAACAAGAAGTTTTACTTATACAATACATATAGTAATTGTCATACTTCGTGAAATTTGAAGCGTTGGCTGATACACTGCAAAAATAAAGATAGGGAGGCTTGCTTGAAGCCGTGATAGAGGCCAACAAACAAGTTCCATTAAAATCTGCCATCACAGCTGCATCCCGATTGGGGGCGGAATGCAAAAACGCCCTAGTACAATGTCTTGGGTGATCACTAAAAAACTCCAGGTGGTTAAAATTATATCCAGAGCCTCCATTACAGCATCCTTCATAATCTACTGTGCATTTTTGGGGTGTTTAACTGGATAATTTATTATCGGTTATTGTTTTTAATTTTGAAGACTCCACATCAGCATGACTGGATGTTTTTAGCTTTGTTTAGGCTGTGCCAACATGAATGACACTGGTGTTGTATATCAGAGAAACAGGTTGAGGGCATCAAAGTTACGACATAGTCGAGTGGTCATTTTAGAATGCTCCAGCAGTCACCGTAAGACAGTGAGCTAGCTTACCGAGAGCATAAACAAGCTCAGGTGACTTTAAAAAAGCCTAACCGGCACTATTTGGCCCGCTTCATTCTTGTAATACAGCTTTGAAGCTTTCTTGTACAAGTTTGGTAGCCTTTCCATAGCCATAAAAAATAAGTTGTAAACTATGCCATCAAATTGCAGCAGCTAGAGAAGCCTTCAGATCCACGGTTCCTGATTCTCGGCCACAGCCACTGGGGTAATTGTTCTTCAGCGAGAAGATAATGTTCTACCATCTCTTTCACATTGCAAGTGTTCAGCATATAGATACCAGTTTGAAGAGCTGGAGAGGTATTCTGGGAGGTGCTTTCTGCTGGGCTTTCCCCTCCGCGATGAAGATGGGGTTGAGGGCACTTGCGGAGGAGGGAGCGGTGGCAGAGGGCAGCGTCCGGCTGCTGCCGTTGCTGCCGACCGGTTCGAGTGACCCCCCATGGACGAGAGGGTGTCGTAGCTCGAGGCATAGCCGTGCGGAGGAGGCGGGGGCGCCGCACCTTTGGTTTTGAGAGAACAGAAGTTGGAAACTTGATTTTACCAGAGGCAGGAACAGCTGCAGTGAATTTATTTAGTTTAAACATGTACCAGTGTATCTGTAGTCAAGCTTTATTCCTTATTGAATGTCTTACAGTGCAGATAAGACGAAGGACAAATTAGACAAGAAGGGAACACACATGAGTACATCGCAAACCATGTGTGTTGCCTTTTTCACAATGTAAGATGTTTACCATAATGCAAAATCAACTAGGTTTCCTACAGTCTCGGCTTTGTTGTAACAAGTTAATATCAGAAGGAGACCCTCCTTCCATGATTATGACACTAAACGTCAAAGTCTATGCAAGTAAATTTGTATCCACATTTAGGCTAAAGGATGTCAACCACAAATAACAAGCATATAGTAGCCCTAATTTTCTTAGTGTTTTTTTATTCATTCGGTAAGTCACTTGTCAGAACAAAATGAAGTGTAGCCAGCTTCTCTGCCATAAAGCTTGGCAGGAATTCAGCTTGGGACAAAAGTTCAAAAAAGCAAAGTGTTTCTGATGTTTCCAGTTTTTTTGGTATTAACACGATAGCATTAAGGGCCCTGTGTCACAGAAAATCCAGTGTCAGCGTAGTCCTGCATTTTCCGTTACCGAAAAATGCCTTATATATTTGGGTATATGTATATGCCACACTTTGCTACATGACACGGTATATTTGGGTTATATTGCCACACCATTCTATCACTAAAGCTGCTCATACCTTGTCTTACATTTTTGCCAAAGTTATTCTTTGGAATTTTGAGAATGGCAGCCCACAAACAAACATCGTGAAACATAACACCAACAGTGCATGCCTTTAATGTTAAATCTTCTCAGACTTAAATATTAAAAGTGCGAAAGAATAACAGAAACCTGAAAATTACGTAATTTATTTGGCGCGGCTGTGCACTACCTCCGGGATTGGCCCGCGCAAGAGGCCGCGTTTCTACCAGAAAGCTTGCCTTCGTGCATAACGTTCGCCGCGAGTGTTTCCCGGTGAACATTACGGTTACATAAGCTACAGTTGCCGGGAAGCGTGACAAGCAGTCAGGGATTTTTAAATGATATCATGTTCCACTCTTAAAGGCGAAGCTTAAGCATCCTCCAAGTTTTTTTGGTGTTTCCAGTTTTTCACACTTTTGTTCCACGACAAATGCATTCGAATTAATGCAGCTCATAATTCTGGCAGGTATTCATTAAATTTTGAGAGTGTTTAGACCACGCCGCCAGAGCCCAAGGGCTCGTGGCAGATGCCTAGGCAGGGTGAAGCCCACCCTATTAACTTGCCGGACAAAAATAAAGGTTTCACCTACCTACCTAGTATGTCGTTATACCAATTGAAATCCTAAAATACAATGCCAAGTGACTTCTTGCATGATTCAGACTCCATACTTCTTGTCCTTCTTGTATAAGGATGCTGCATTGTCGCATAGAAATTTTGGCTGCACTTAGATGAAGACCTGCTCTACTGTAATTCATTCATTGTCTTTGCATTTTTGACAGAGACTATTTTTATTACCCCCTGTGGGTCGGGTGTCAAAATCAGGGAAGCACAAGGTGAAATGTTCTTTAATGGAAAGATTAGGGCTGTAGTTGACAGCCGGTGGGACAAGTTTTCATTGAGGCAGGGTCTGGTCAAATATACTCATTGTCCCTAAGATTGTGGGTTTCGAAGATGGCTCTGGATGGATAAACATTACCATGATGAACATTAATGATGACTTTCAGGAGACTTTTTGTGCATACAGTAGTGAACAAAAACTTTACTTTGGTCTTGCCGTGAAAAATTCACTGCCTACATTCAAAAAGCGTTCATCAACATTGTCCCACAGGACGCATGCTTTTGCCACCAGGGGGACAATATTAGGTAGCACTCTGTCCATAACCTCTCCAGCAGTATCACCGAACTTTTTTCTCTAGTATGCACATGTTTTGTGATTTGCTGGTCAATGTATATGGTATCCATGTTTTTCATTTTCCGAATGGGCAAGTTTTGTAGACACTATGCAGTCTACATGGTGCAAATAACATGGCAGTCAGTGTTGAGGCTTATGTTTGAGGCTAGTGGTCTGGTATGACCATTAGCCTGTCACATTTTGAGCAGTTTAGCTAAGATCTACAATTCAATATATATAATAATGTTTCACTACTGTACCTAAGTAGGTTGGAAATGCAAAGTGTGGCCATTTATTTGCTATTTCAGAATGGTCTGAAATGCTGTACATAGCCGTTAATGATTTAAACTTCTATGTTCTTCCGTGTGATATTTCCAGGATCCTATTTATTCCGCCTATTTATGAGGTGACACCACTTCTATTTATCACAACCACCACCATCACAAGAATGTTTTTAGATTAGTAGCTGCACTCTGCTTTCCTTACTCCTTTTTGACTGGGTGCTGGGGCACTTCCTTAGTGCCATCTGGCTGATGGGCAGAATCTCCAGTCTGATGACATCTCCGACGGCCATTTTCAGGAGCTGCATGGCCTCCGCCGCTGTCATCTGGTCCACCCGTGTCCCATCGATGGCTAAGAGCTGGTCACCCACGTGGAGAGCACCGCACCTGGTGCCATGATTGCGTGCAAGAAACTGTCACCACCGCCATTGTACTCAATTCATCACCCTACATGTATATATATAACACCTTTTTTTATTGTTTGTTATTGGCATTTTTGTGTCCTGTTTTTAAATGTTGGGATATTAAAGTTCCTTATGCATTTTTTAAATACTAACGTGTGCACACGTGTTTATTTATCTTGTGTTGTTTTGTGCTTGTGATCGGAGAAGACCACAGACACGTAGTGTAACTAGAGTCCCTCAGAAAAAAATCCAATGCAGCTTTGTGTGCTGAACTTGAAGTTATATGACTTCACTGTTCGAAATGCAGGGGTATTACAACTCAGTGGTTAATAGCTACATCATATTGGCTCATTTTGGGAAGTACGTACTTAAGAGGGTGCATTCCGCCTCTGATTGCAGTACCTGCTGCTCCTGGCAGCAAGCATAGTGACCAGTTCTACTTATAGTAAGCAGATTTGGGCTTGTAATTCTTGCCAAGTCACTTGTACAAACAACTGATTGCTCATTGTGGTTTTGGGCTTCTTCCCTGTCTCACAAGCCTTTTCAGTTGCTAGAACTTTCATTTTACCCATAATGAAGCTTGCAAATTTTAGCTGCATGGCTCTTTTAAAACCATAAAGTCTAAATGTCATTGATGTCATTGCTTGGCTCAGGTTGGCATATTAATCAGTGATGTTGGTTGGCTATTGGCCATTTATAATCAATATTATGGTCATATCTGACCACATTTAAAAACTTAAGGTACAGCAAACATTTCTGACTCAATCATGCTTGCATTTTTAAACGAGTTGAGATGAAAGATTTTGCTTGCTTTTGGCTATTTCCAGGCATAGTGTGTCGTATCTTAGGTGCTGTTTTCAAAACGACTTAAGTTTCTCAAAATTCATCTAGTTGCTCTGTAGTGTTTGTGTGTTTTAGTAAAGATTGAGGGCATTTACACAGCAGATATTTACAGATTTCTTCAGGAGCATGCACAAAGGCTTTCTGTAAGTTGGCGCTCCCCTACATCTGTCTAAAGTTAAAGGTTCTTTCTTTCTTGAACGCATGTTATACAAAACCGTAATGTAAATTGTTTGTCTTAAAAGTACCAGCAGTTGACTGCTTGACATCTACATTGTGGCCTGTGCAGAAAAGGAGGTCAGGCAGCAACATAAAGCCATGTATTTCTACAGACCATCATCATAAGCCACATTTACATGAACGCAGTGTTAGTGCCTAGTTCGTCGCGCACCATCGTATACTAATTCAGTGTGACGTTGTTTGCATGCACCCGCGTCGGTGCTCATGTGACAGTGTCCAAAATGAGCTCCCATCCGCATTTAGCAAACGCATCTCGATTGTCTTTGATCATCATCATGAGCCCATCTATGTCCACTGCTAGACAAAGGCCTCTCCTGGCGATCTCCAACAGACAATATGCGAAAGTCCATAAGCAAGCTTTCCCACACACCTACCTTGCCCTAACCAATATGGCCGCATTCCCACTAGTAGTGCTGTTAAAGCTTGCGTTTTGAAAGCTTGGACGGTGCGGGGAACGGACGGTGGCAGGAAGACGTCAGCATCGCGCATGCTGACACCTTAATTACGATTCTAGCCCGACGTCCGCCATCTTGGTTATGCCAAAGGAGGTGTGTGGTGAAGCTCACTTGCAGGTTTTGCATATCGTTTATTCTGCAAATTTCCTAATTTCATCACACCGCCTCGTTCTCTGGCATCCCCGACTACACTTCCCTTCTCTAGGTACCCATTTTGTAACACTAAATAGAACACCTATTATCTGCCTTACGCATCACATGGCCAGCCCAGCTCCATTTCGTTCTCATAATGTCAACTAGAATATCGGCTACCTCCATTTGCTCTCTAATCCATGCCGCTGTCTTCCTGTTTTTGGTCGTCGTGCTATTGGCTCTCTACCCCACATGCAATTCACCGGAGGCAACTCCACCCTCTCAAGCTATCTCCAGCTGACGCACTAACGTGATGCGTCTTTCTAGCACATCATTGCCATCTGCATGAATGGGAAGCAGTAAAAAGGTTGATGCCATGCGCTACTGTTGCATTCATGTCAACGAGGCTATACTGCACATGAGGGCTTATTGGTTCAACTATATTGTGCCATCCAGGGTTGCAGCATATGTTATTTTTTTTTTATGAAAAGCTTATGAGAAATGACAGGTGTAAAAAATGGGCCGCATGCTTTCGTGCCATACAGCTCATATTTCTCGTGTCTTGCAGCTCGTATTTCTCGTGTCATCAGGAGAGAAACTGGCCATTACCTTTCAGCCACACTTGCTTGTTTAATGCTGTCAAAAACTATTGCTCCTTCGCCATGCGGAACTTGAGTCAACGTCGCTCCGAGCTGTGCTCCTGGTGTCTTGTCAATTTCCACAAGCAGAGGCCCCGACGCATTCCTTACAGCATCTGTGCATGTAAAGAATTGGAGGCTGTTAGACACTAAGTCACAACAACATCTTAGTTCAGTACGGTGAATTTCTTTTTTTTTTTCAAAACTCAGTTTTCATTTATTTGGCAGGAAAAGGTGGGTTGTTAGCGGAGAAAATGAACCTTTTACTTTAGTTTGCACTTTTCAATCATGGTCCAAGCCTTTTTTCTATCCTTTTGAATTTTCCACGTGGATGTGCTGTGCCTGTATGTTAGTATGTCACATATTTCAAAGTACTTTAGCACATCGGGGCCATTCTTGTTTGGAAATGTTCTCAAAACTCACTAACTTTAGTCTTGGCTCCTTTAGAATGCAACATAATCTTTATCTACTGTACCTATTACTCTTGCTCACTTTTATATTTGTAGCAGTATTATTTAAGCATTTCGTCAGCAAGCCGAAACATTGACTCATGCTTTTTCACTCTGTAATTTTAAAACTGCTATTACCAGAAAGGAAAGCAAAGAACTGTAGGTGGTGGTTTCTAAATTTAATTCCATTGCACCCTTTCACTAGCATCGAGTAGTGCTAAAATTGCAAATTGCAGATTATCGCGTGTATTTGGAGTGCCCTAAAAATTTAAACCACTTTTAGCATACTCGTAGTTTTTCCTTAGAATGAGACAGTATGTGCTTGCAACTTTTTCTTGATAATCAGTACTTTGTGATAAAAGGCTAAGAGAGCAGCACAGCACTTGTTTTATGCCTGCTCTGTTGAATTAGTTACAGCAGTTAAGAGTACTGGCTGAACAATCTGAGAAACGACTGTGTTACGTTAGAGGTGATATGTATGGCACTTACCCATAACCGAGACATCATACTCTATGGTAAGCAGTGCTTGCTTCTCGACCTGCTTTAGGACAGCCATGGCTTCATTCAGGGACGCATTGTTAAGGTTGATGTTGTCGACTGCCAGTAGCCGGTCTCCTGCCTTAATTGTGCCTTCCCTGAAATCATCGCCAAAGTTTCAATCAAGGTATGGTCGAGGGTCGAACTTGTTGCATTAAACAAGTGTGAAAAAATACATAGACTTGTAATAAGTAGGAGTCGGTTTCTTCCTTGCACCAACATTTAACAGGTGAACTTGGCATCATTAGAAGAAGTTCTTGTGCTTGAACTGTGTGAAAAATATTTATAGCCAGACTTTTGTTGTGCTTAAAAAAGGGGGGGGGGGAAATTTGGTTAAAGAACTGTAAGTATTAATGATGAATTCTATAAAAGGTGCCCAGCAACATTTATAATTTTTGAACCCTAGCTCTATATGTGTCCTAGTTGCTAGGCAGTGCACAATATCGGGAACACCTGAACCCAACGTTGACGGACCCCTCAGCAGGCCTCATGGCACATTTTGCTTATACACCGCAAATTATAAGGCACTGTCTAAGGAGCGTTATACTGAAAGAATTTTTTCAAATCTGTTCATTATTGGAGGAGATAGAAGAAATTGAACTGTCCTGTCACCATGCCACCAGGATCGAGGCGGGCGTCACTGTCAACAGGGCCACATCTCCCCCTTTGCCTCCACTAGCGTCCGCTAGCGGCGTTCCTTCCCTACCTTCTCCCATAGGGGGGGGGGGGGGGTCACATGCCTGATTGGAGTGAGGCAGCATGATGGGCCATTCACTCGCTGCTGCTGCCGCTCTTCCTTAAGAGGAAGCTTTAGCTCGGGCCCAACTCTGATGCCGCCTATTTAAATACATGTAACACGCAGAAACGCCTTTGCAGAATAACCACTGGGCCGATTTTAATGAAATTTGTTGAACTTAAGATATAAAGTTAAATCCCAGTGATTATTGGAAGCAAAATTTCGATTTAGGGCCTGGATTTTGTAAAAGAATTTTTTAATTCATAAGTTCGAAAAAAAAAATAAAGCACAAAGTTTACAAATTCGTAGCTCTGCACCTAGAACAGATATCGCGATTATGTAAACGGCAATTTTGTCTGCCTTAGATGTACTATTAGATGCAATTTACAGAATTGCGATATCGTTTTTCATTGCAGAGATAGAGATGTAAGCTTGGTAGTTTCGTTTTCGGAAAATGTGCGATTTTTGCCAATTTTTATTTAAAAAATGACGACCTAAATCAACATTTCGCTTCCAACAGTGACTAGATTTTAACTTTTTCTTTTAAATTCAACAAACTTCCATCAAATTTGGTGCTGTGGTTGCCGAGAAAAAGGATTTCTCCTTTCCATCTATTTAGAAAGGAGACCCCGAGTGAGCTTTAGTGAGGGCTCCGGAGTTGGGCCCAAGCTTCTGACAGCGAGTGTCCACAGTCTTCCAATGATATGTGTTCGTGTTTGCCTGGGCGCGCGTGACACCATGCTTGTTAACTTAGCAAGTAAGCGAATGTTTACAAGTGTATATGGGCGATAAAACTACTATCCTTACTTCGTATAGCCGTCTAATAATTTGCCATCAATCGATGTTTCGCCTTTCAAGCGACGGCGCGATATTTTTTTTTTAGAACATCTGTGAGGAGATGTTTAACACTGGTCAAGCGCTGGGTTTGCTGAGCGTACGAAAACACCTCGCCCCCTCCCCTCCCCTCCCCTTTCTTAGTGACACTAGCGTGCTGACCTGTCGGCAGGGCCTCCTGGTCGCACGTGGGTGATAGTCAGCGGTCGGCACTTTAGCTTTTCGGGGCAGGTGCCGCCGCGGATGAGGAAGCCGAAGCTGCTGTTCTCCTTCTCCAGTTTGACTTGGATCACCTTGGGACAGACGCACATGGACATCTCCGCAGCTGCGTGGACGGGACAAGGTGTTATGGCAGCCTGACCAGAAATTTGAACCCAAGTGTTTATCACTGTGCCCTAAAACAACGTACAGTACCTTCTAATTTGGTGCACAGGGACAGAAAAAAGAAAAAAAAAGAAAAACAGAAGACAGCAAAAGTGGGCAAGAACGAATTACCATACACCCTAAGAAAAGTTTACACCCTTTGAGGGTGTTTTTTAACCCCAAACAATCATCATTGATCTCGCGTACCTTTACATTATTTAACGCTGCGCGATCGGCACTTCCCGGTCACGATCGGCATGCGCGTTATAAGCGTGGCATCAGCCATCTTGACAGGAAAGCAGCAGTGCAGAGTTTTCAAGTGAAAGGAGATGCAAAACAGGTGGCAATTATCGCTTGAGGAGAAGGTGAACCCAAACGGGGTAAAATTTGTAGAGTGTATAATTCAGTGAAGTATCTTACACTGCTTTTAAAAAATTTGGAGGACGCTTAAGCTTCCCTTTTATGAGTGGAACGCGATATCATTCACAGATCCCTGACTGCTTCTCACGCTTCCCGACAACTGCAGCTTAGGCAACCGTAATGGTTACCATGCAGGAAACGCTGGCGGCGAACGCTATGCGCGAAGGCGAGCTGTTCTGGTAGAAACGCGGCCTCTTGCGTGGGTCGATCCCGGAGATATTGCACAACCGCGCCAAGAAAATTACATCATTTACAGGTTTCCGTTTTTGTATCGCACTTTTAATATTTCAGTCTGAGAAGATTTAACATAAAAAGCATGCGCTGTGGGTGTTCTGTTTCATGACATTTGTTTGTCGATTGTCATTCTCAAAATTCCGAGGAATAGCTTTGTCAAGAGTGTAAGACAAGGTATGAGCAACATTAGTGATAGAATGGTGTGACAATATAAGAAAGCCTGGCATATTTCACGGCCGCGGACGCCGACACTGAGGCAGGATTTTCTGCGACACGGGGCCCTTAACGTCGCGTTAAAACAAATGTATTGGATATGAAAATTTCAGCACTGCCATTACCACTCACGGTTTTAAATAAACGGAGTTTTAGCGTCTCCGGTATTCCGGTAAACGCAATCGGACTGGGCGTTTTATCGGATGAGCGGAGTCGCAAACGTGACCGATCCTGCAGGGTGCCCAGCCACCTGATGGCGCAGAGCTCAACCAGACAAACGCAAATAAGTAAAATACACTTGGTTACTTCATTATTGACTGTTTATCTAGCCAGCTCTGGGCTGGCCGGTCACGCGTTTGCGCCTCCGCTCATCCGGTAAAACGCCTAGTCCGCTTGCGTTTGCCTGAATACCGGACACGATATAAAACTCTTTATTGCATCGAGTTACGGGACTCAGATTATACTTTTTGTGAACTGTAAGCATGCGATTGGACGTTTATTAAACTGCCGGCTAAGCCAGGTTCAATCCCTTCTCTGAACAGCGGTGATTCGGCGCTTACATCACTCCCCATGCTATACTACACGTGCTGACGCCGATTTACGCGACGAATAAACGAGTATGCGCAGATTGACTTTTAGAAAAAAAAGGTAAGCCTATAGCCCATTAAACTGTCGACCAAGCCAGGTTCAATCCCTTCTCTGAACAGCGGTGATTCGGCGCTTACATCACTCCCCATGCTATACTACACGTGCTGACGCTGATTTACTCGACGAATAAACGAGTATGCGCAGATTGACTTTTTAGAAAAAAAAGATAAGCCTATAGCCCATTAAACTGTCGACCAAGCAAGGTTCAATCCCTTCTCTGAACAGCGGTGATTCGGCGCTTACATCACTCCCCATGCTATACTACACGTGCTGACGCTGATTTACTCGACGAATAAACGAGTATGCGCAGATTGACTTTTTAGAAAAAAAAGATAAGCCTATAGCCCATTAAACTGTCGACCAAGCAAGGTTCAATCCCTTCTCTGAACAGCGGTGATTCGGCGCTTACATCACTCCCCATGCTATACTACACGTGCTGACGCTGATTTACTCGACGAATAAACGAGTATGCGCAGATTGACTTTTTAGAAAAAAAAGGTAAGCCTATAGCCCATTAAACTGTCGACCAAGCAAGGTTCAATCCCTTCTCTGAACAGCGGTGATTCGGCGCTTACATCACTCCCCATGCTATACTACACGTGCTGACGCTGATTTACTCGACGAATAAACGAGTATGCGCAGATTGACTTTTTAGAAAAAAAAGATAAGCCTATAGCCCATTAAACTGTCGACCAAGCAAGGTTCAATCCCTTCTCTGAACAGCGGTGATTCGGCGCTTACATCACTCCCCATGCTATACTACACGTGCTGACGCTGATTTACTCGACGAATAAACGAGTATGCGCAGATTGACTTTTTAGAAAAAAAAGAGTAAGCCTATAGCCCATTAAACTGTCGACCAAGCAAGGTTCAATCCCTTCTCTGAACAGCGGTGATTCGGCGCTTACATCACTCCCCATGCTATACTACACGTGCTGACGCTGATTTACTCGACGAATAAACGAGTATGCGCAGATTGACTTTTTAGAAAAAAAAAGATAAGCCTATAGCCCATTAAACTGTCGACCAAGCAAGGTTCAATCCCTTCTCTGAACAGCGGTGATTCGGCGCTTACATCACTCCCCATGCTATACTACACGTGCTGACGCTGATTTACTCGACGAATAAACGAGTATGCGCAGATTGACTTTTTAGAAAAAAAAGATAAGCCTATAGCCCATTAAACTGTCGACCAAGCAAGGTTCAATCCCTTCTCTGAACAGCGGTGATTCGGCGCTTACATCACTCCCCATGCTATACTACACGTGCTGACGCTGATTTACTCGACGAATAAACGAGTATGCGCAGATTGACTTTTTAGAAAAAAAAGATAAGCCTATAGCCCATTAAACTGTCGACCAAGCAAGGTTCAATCCCTTCTCTGAACAGCGGTGATTCGGCGCTTACATCACTCCCCATGCTATACTACACGTGCTGACGCTGATTTACTCGACGAATAAACGAGTATGCGCAGATTGACTTTTTAGAAAAAAAAGATAAGCCTATAGCCCATTAAACTGTCGACCAAGCAAGGTTCAATCCCTTCTCTGAACAGCGGTGATTCGGCGCTTACATCACTCCCCATGCTATACTACACGTGCTGACGCTGATTTACTCGACGAATAAACGAGTATGCGCAGATTGACTTTTTAGAAAAAAAAGGTAAGCCTATAGCCCATTAAACTGTCGACCAAGCAAGGTTCAATCCCTTCTCTGAACAGCGGTGATTCGGCGCTTACATCACTCCCCATGCTATACTACACGTGCTGACGCTGATTTACTCGACGAATAAACGAGTATGCGCAGATTGACTTTTTAGAAAAAAAAGATAAGCCTATAGCCCATTAAACTGTCGACCAAGCAAGGTTCAATCCCTTCTCTGAACAGCGGTGATTCGGCGCTTACATCACTCCCCATGCTATACTACACGTGCTGACGCTGATTTACTCGACGAATAAACGAGTATGCGCAGATTGACTTTTTAGAAAAAAAAGATAAGCCTATAGCCCATTAAACTGTCGACCAAGCAAGGTTCAATCCCTTCTCTGAACAGCGGTGATTCGGCGCTTACATCACTCCCCATGCTATACTACACGTGCTGACGCTGATTTACTCGACGAATAAACGAGTATGCGCAGATTGACTTTTTAGAAAAAAAAGGTAAGCCTATAGCCCATTAAACTGTCGACCAAGCAAGGTTCAATCCCTTCTCTGAACAGCGGTGATTCGGCGCTTACATCACTCCCCATGCTATACTACACGTGCTGACGCTGATTTACTCGACGAATAAACGAGTATGCGCAGATTGACTTTTTAGAAAAAAAAGGTAAGCCTATAGCCCATTAAACTGTCGACCAAGCAAGGTTCAATCCCTTCTCTGAACAGCGGTGATTCGGCGCTTACATCACTCCCCATGCTATACTACACGTGCTGACGCTGATTTACTCGACGAATAAACGAGTATGCGCAGATTGACTTTTTAGAAAAAAAAGATAAGCCTATAGCCCATTAAACTGTCGACCAAGCAAGGTTCAATCCCTTCTCTGAACAGCGGTGATTCGGCGCTTACATCACTCCCCATGCTATACTACACGTGCTGACGCTGATTTACTCGACGAATAAACGAGTATGCGCAGATTGACTTTTTAGAAAAAAAAGGTAAGCCTATAGCCCATTAAACTGTCGACCAAGCAAGGTTCAATCCCTTCTCTGAACAGCGGTGATTCGGCGCTTACATCACTCCCCATGCTATACTACACGTGCTGACGCTGATTTACTCGACGAATAAACGAGTATGCGCAGATTGACTTTTTAGAAAAAAAAGATAAGCCTATAGCCCATTAAACTGTCGACCAAGCAAGGTTCAATCCCTTCTCTGAACAGCGGTGATTCGGCGCTTACATCACTCCCCATGCTATACTACACGTGCTGACGCTGATTTACTCGACGAATAAACGAGTATGCGCAGATTGACTTTTTAGAAAAAAAAGGTAAGCCTATAGCCCATTAAACTGTCGACCAAGCAAGGTTCAATCCCTTCTCTGAACAGCGGTGATTCGGCGCTTACATCACTCCCCATGCTATACTACACGTGCTGACGCTGATTTACTCGACGAATAAACGAGTATGCGCAGATTGACTTTTTAGAAAAAAAAGATAAGCCTATAGCCCATTAAACTGTCGACCAAGCAAGGTTCAATCCCTTCTCTGAACAGCGGTGATTCGGCGCTTACATCACTCCCCATGCTATACTACACGTGCTGACGCTGATTTACTCGACGAATAAACGAGTATGCGCAGATTGACTTTTTAGAAAAAAAAGGTAAGCCTATAGCCCATTAAACTGTCGACCAAGCAAGGTTCAATCCCTTCTCTGAACAGCGGTGATTCGGCGCTTACATCACTCCCCATGCTATACTACACGTGCTGACGCTGATTTACTCGACGAATAAACGAGTATGCGCAGATTGACTTTTTAGAAAAAAAAGGTAAGCCTATAGCCCATTAAACTGTCGACCAAGCAAGGTTCAATCCCTTCTCTGAACAGCGGTGATTCGGCGCTTACATCACTCCCCATGCTATACTACACGTGCTGACGCTGATTTACTCGACGAATAAACGAGTATGCGCAGATTGACTTTTTAGAAAAAAAAGGTAAGCCTATAGCCCATTAAACTGTCGACCAAGCAAGGTTCAATCCCTTCTCTGAACAGCGGTGATTCGGCGCTTACATCACTCCCCATGCTATACTACACGTGCTGACGCTGATTTACTCGACGAATAAACGAGTATGCGCAGATTGACTTTTTAGAAAAAAAAGGTAAGCCTATAGCCCATTAAACTGTCGACCAAGCAAGGTTCAATCCCTTCTCTGAACAGCGGTGATTCGGCGCTTACATCACTCCCCATGCTATACTACACGTGCTGACGCTGATTTACTCGACGAATAAACGAGTATGCGCAGATTGACTTTTTAGAAAAAAAAGATAAGCCTATAGCCCATTAAACTGTCGACCAAGCAAGGTTCAATCCCTTCTCTGAACAGCGGTGATTCGGCGCTTACATCACTCCCCATGCTATACTACACGTGCTGACGCTGATTTACTCGACGAATAAACGAGTATGCGCAGATTGACTTTTTAGAAAAAAAAGATAAGCCTATAGCCCATTAAACTGTCGACCAAGCAAGGTTCAATCCCTTCTCTGAACAGCGGTGATTCGGCGCTTACATCACTCCCCATGCTATACTACACGTGCTGACGCTGATTTACTCGACGAATAAACGAGTATGCGCAGATTGACTTTTTAGAAAAAAAAGGTAAGCCTATAGCCCATTAAACTGTCGACCAAGCAAGGTTCAATCCCTTCTCTGAACAGCGGTGATTCGGCGCTTACATCACTCCCCATGCTATACTACACGTGCTGACGCTGATTTACTCGACGAATAAACGAGTATGCGCAGATTGACTTTTTAGAAAAAAAAGGTAAGCCTATAGCCCATTAAACTGTCGACCAAGCAAGGTTCAATCCCTTCTCTGAACAGCGGTGATTCGGCGCTTACATCACTCCCCATGCTATACTACACGTGCTGACGCTGATTTACTCGACGAATAAACGAGTATGCGCAGATTGACTTTTTAGAAAAAAAAGGTAAGCCTATAGCCCATTAAACTGTCGACCAAGCAAGGTTCAATCCCTTCTCTGAACAGCGGTGATTCGGCGCTTACATCACTCCCCATGCTATACTACACGTGCTGACGCTGATTTACTCGACGAATAAACGAGTATGCGCAGATTGACTTTTTAGAAAAAAAAGGTAAGCCTATAGCCCATTAAACTGTCGACCAAGCAAGGTTCAATCCCTTCTCTGAACAGCGGTGATTCGGCGCTTACATCACTCCCCATGCTATACTACACGTGCTGACGCTGATTTACTCGACGAATAAACGAGTATGCGCAGATTGACTTTTTAGAAAAAAAAGGTAAGCCTATAGCCCATTAAACTGTCGACCAAGCAAGGTTCAATCCCTTCTCTGAACAGCGGTGATTCGGCGCTTACATCACTCCCCATGCTATACTACACGTGCTGACGCTGATTTACTCGACGAATAAACGAGTATGCGCAGATTGACTTTTTAGAAAAAAAAGGTAAGCCTATAGCCCATTAAACTGTCGACCAAGCAAGGTTCAATCCCTTCTCTGAACAGCGGTGATTCGGCGCTTACATCACTCCCCATGCTATACTACACGTGCTGACGCTGATTTACTCGACGAATAAACGAGTATGCGCAGATTGACTTTTTAGAAAAAAAAGGTAAGCCTATAGCCCATTAAACTGTCGACCAAGCAAGGTTCAATCCCTTCTCTGAACAGCGGTGATTCGGCGCTTACATCACTCCCCATGCTATACTACACGTGCTGACGCTGATTTACTCGACGAATAAACGAGTATGCGCAGATTGACTTTTTAGAAAAAAAAGGTAAGCCTATAGCCCATTAAACTGTCGACCAAGCAAGGTTCAATCCCTTCTCTGAACAGCGGTGATTCGGCGCTTACATCACTCCCCATGCTATACTACACGTGCTGACGCTGATTTACTCGACGAATAAACGAGTATGCGCAGATTGACTTTTTAGAAAAAAAAGGTAAGCCTATAGCCCATTAAACTGTCGACCAAGCAAGGTTCAATCCCTTCTCTGAACAGCGGTGATTCGGCGCTTACATCACTCCCCATGCTATACTACACGTGCTGACGCTGATTTACTCGACGAATAAACGAGTATGCGCAGATTGACTTTTTAGAAAAAAAAGATAAGCCTATAGCCCATTAAACTGTCGACCAAGCAAGGTTCAATCCCTTCTCTGAACAGCGGTGATTCGGCGCTTACATCACTCCCCATGCTATACTACACGTGCTGACGCTGATTTACTCGACGAATAAACGAGTATGCGCAGATTGACTTTTTAGAAAAAAAAGGTAAGCCTATAGCCCATTAAACTGTCGACCAAGCAAGGTTCAATCCCTTCTCTGAACAGCGGTGATTCGGCGCTTACATCACTCCCCATGCTATACTACACGTGCTGACGCTGATTTACTCGACGAATAAACGAGTATGCGCAGATTGACTTTTTAGAAAAAAAAGATAAGCCTATAGCCCATTAAACTGTCGACCAAGCAAGGTTCAATCCCTTCTCTGAACAGCGGTGATTCGGCGCTTACATCACTCCCCATGCTATACTACACGTGCTGACGCTGATTTACTCGACGAATAAACGAGTATGCGCAGATTGACTTTTTAGAAAAAAAAGGTAAGCCTATAGCCCATTAAACTGTCGACCAAGCAAGGTTCAATCCCTTCTCTGAACAGCGGTGATTCGGCGCTTACATCACTCCCCATGCTATACTACACGTGCTGACGCTGATTTACTCGACGAATAAACGAGTATGCGCAGATTGACTTTTTAGAAAAAAAAGGTAAGCCTATAGCCCATTAAACTGTCGACCAAGCAAGGTTCAATCCCTTCTCTGAACAGCGGTGATTCGGCGCTTACATCACTCCCCATGCTATACTACACGTGCTGACGCTGATTTACTCGACGAATAAACGAGTATGCGCAGATTGACTTTTTAGAAAAAAAAGGTAAGCCTATAGCCCATTAAACTGTCGACCAAGCAAGGTTCAATCCCTTCTCTGAACAGCGGTGATTCGGCGCTTACATCACTCCCCATGCTATACTACACGTGCTGACGCTGATTTACTCGACGAATAAACGAGTATGCGCAGATTGACTTTTTAGAAAAAAAAGGTAAGCCTATAGCCCATTAAACTGTCGACCAAGCAAGGTTCAATCCCTTCTCTGAACAGCGGTGATTCGGCGCTTACATCACTCCCCATGCTATACTACACGTGCTGACGCTGATTTACTCGACGAATAAACGAGTATGCGCAGATTGACTTTTTAGAAAAAAAAGATAAGCCTATAGCCCATTAAACTGTCGACCAAGCAAGGTTCAATCCCTTCTCTGAACAGCGGTGATTCGGCGCTTACATCACTCCCCATGCTATACTACACGTGCTGACGCTGATTTACTCGACGAATAAACGAGTATGCGCAGATTGACTTTTTAGAAAAAAAAGGTAAGCCTATAGCCCATTAAACTGTCGACCAAGCAAGGTTCAATCCCTTCTCTGAACAGCGGTGATTCGGCGCTTACATCACTCCCCATGCTATACTACACGTGCTGACGCTGATTTACTCGACGAATAAACGAGTATGCGCAGATTGACTTTTTAGAAAAAAAAGGTAAGCCTATAGCCCATTAAACTGTCGACCAAGCAAGGTTCAATCCCTTCTCTGAACAGCGGTGATTCGGCGCTTACATCACTCCCCATGCTATACTACACGTGCTGACGCTGATTTACTCGACGAATAAACGAGTATGCGCAGATTGACTTTTTAGAAAAAAAAGGTAAGCCTATAGCCCATTAAACTGTCGACCAAGCAAGGTTCAATCCCTTCTCTGAACAGCGGTGATTCGGCGCTTACATCACTCCCCATGCTATACTACACGTGCTGACGCTGATTTACTCGACGAATAAACGAGTATGCGCAGATTGACTTTTTAGAAAAAAAAGGTAAGCCTATAGCCCATTAAACTGTCGACCAAGCAAGGTTCAATCCCTTCTCTGAACAGCGGTGATTCGGCGCTTACATCACTCCCCATGCTATACTACACGTGCTGACGCTGATTTACTCGACGAATAAACGAGTATGCGCAGATTGACTTTTTAGAAAAAAAAGGTAAGCCTATAGCCCATTAAACTGTCGACCAAGCAAGGTTCAATCCCTTCTCTGAACAGCGGTGATTCGGCGCTTACATCACTCCCCATGCTATACTACACGTGCTGACGCTGATTTACTCGACGAATAAACGAGTATGCGCAGATTGACTTTTTAGAAAAAAAAGATAAGCCTATAGCCCATTAAACTGTCGACCAAGCCAGGTTCAATCCCTTCTCTGAACAGCGGTGATTCGGCGCTTACATCACTCCCCATGCTATACTACACGTGCTGACGGATGTACTC
>NC_051163.1:23875203-23920203 GCF_013339745.2 Dermacentor silvarum
TTACATCACCCCCATGCTATGGTACACGTGCTGACGCTGATTTACTCGACTGAATAAACGAGTATGCGCAGATTGACTTTTTAGAAAAAAAAGGTAAGCCTATAGCCCATTAAACTGTCGACCAAGCAAGGTTCAATCCCTTCTCTGAACAGCGGTGATTCGGCGCTTACATCACTCCCCATGCTATACTACACGTGCTGACGCTGATTTACTCGACGAATAAACGAGTATGCGCAGATTGACTTTTTAGAAAAAAAGATAAGCCCATTAAACTGTCGACCAAGCAGGTTCAATCCCTTCTCTGAACAGCGGTGATCGGCGCTTACATCACTCCCCATGCTATACTACACGTGCTGACGCCGATTTACTCGACGAATAAACGAGTATGCGCAGATTGACTTTTTAGAAAAAAAAGGTAAGCCTATAGCCCATTAAACTGTC
The DNA here is from genome assembly GCF_013339745.2 of Dermacentor silvarum. Lineage (NCBI taxonomy): Eukaryota > Metazoa > Arthropoda > Arachnida > Ixodida > Ixodidae > Dermacentor > Dermacentor silvarum. The sequence continues at coordinate 23,875,645 of NC_051163.1, forward strand.
GACCAAGCCAGGTTCAATCCCTTCTCTGAACAGCGGTGATTCGGCGCTTACATCACTCCCCATGCTATACTACACGTGCTGACGCTGATTTACTCGACGAATAAACGAGTATGCGCAGATTGACTTTTTAGAAAAAAAGGTAAGCCTATAGCCCATTAAACTGTCGACCAAGCAAGGTTCAATCCCTTCTCTGAACAGCGGTGATTCGGCGCTTACATCACTCCCCATGCTATACTACACGTGCTGACGCTGATTTACTCGACGAATAAATGAGTATGCGCAGATTGACTTTTTAGAAAAAAAAGGTAAGCCTATAGCCCATTAAACTGTCGACCAAGCAAGGTTCAATCCCTTCTCTGAACAGCGGTGATTCGGCGCTTACATCACTCCGCATGCTATACTACACGTGCTGACGCTGATTTACTCGACGAATAAACGAGTATGCGCAGATTGACTTTTTAGAAAAAAAAGATAAGCCTATAGCCCATTAAACTGTCGACCAAGCAAGGTTCAATCCCTTCTCTGAACAGCGGTGATTCGGCGCTTACATCACTCCCCATGCTATACTACACGTGCTGACGCTGATTTACTCGACGAATAAACGAGTATGCGCAGATTGACTTTTTAGAAAAAAAAGGTAAGCCTATAGCCCATTAAACTGTCGACCAAGCAAGGTTCAATCCCTTCTCTGAACAGCGGTGATTCGGCGCTTACATCACTCCCCATGCTATACTACACGTGCTGACGCTGATTTACTCGACGAATAACGAGTATGCGCAGATTGACTTTTTAGAAAAAAAGATAAGCCTATAGCCCATTAAACTGTCGACCAAGCCAGGTTCAATCCCTTCTCTGAACAGCGGTGATTCGGCGCTTACATCACTCCCCATGCTATACTACACGTGCTGACGCTGATTTACTCGACGAATAAACGAGTATGCGCAGATTGACTTTTTAGAAAAAAAAGATAAGCCTATAGCCCATTAAACTGTCGACCAAGCCAGGTTCAATCCCTTCTCTGAACAGCGGTGATTCGGCGCTTACATCACTCCCCATGCTATACTACACGTGCTGACGCTGATTTACTCGACGAATAAACGAGTATGCGCAGATTGACTTTTTAGAAAAAAAAGATAAGGCTATAGCCCATTAAACTGTCGACCAAGCAAGGTTCAATCCCTTCTCTGAACAGCGGTGATTCGGCGCTTACATCACTCCCCATGCTATACTACACGTGCTGACGCTGATTTACTCGACGAATAAACGAGTATGCGCAGATTGACTTTTTAGAAAAAAAAAGATAAGCCTATAGCCCATTAAACTGTCGACCAAGCCAGGTTCAATCCCTGCTCTGAACAGCGGTGATTCGGCGCTTACATCACTCCCCATGCTATACTACACGTGCTGACGCTGATTTACTCGACGAATAAACGAGTATGCGCAGATTGACTTTTTGGAAAAAAAAGGTAAGCGTATAGCCCATTAAACTGTCGACCAAGCAAGGTTCAATCCCTTCTCTGAACAGCGGTGATTCGGCGCTTACATCACTCCCCATGCTATACTACACGTGCTGACGCTGATTTACTCGACGAATAAACGAGTATGCGCAGATTGACTTTTTAGAAAAAAAAGGTAAGCCTATAGCCCATTAAACTGTCGACCAAGCAAGGTTCAATCCCTTCTCTGAACAGCGGTGATTCGGCGCTTACATCACTCCCCATGCTATGGTACACGTGCTGACGCCGATTTACGCGACGAATAAACGAGTATGCGCAGATTGACTTTTTAGAAAAAAAAGATAAGCCTATAGCCCATTAAACTGTCGGCCAAGCCAGGTTCAATCCCTTCACTGAACAGCGGTGATTCGGCGCTTAGATCACTCCCCATGCTATACTACACGTGCTGACGCCGATTTACGCGACGAATAAACGAGTATGCGCAGATTGACTTTTTAGAAAAAAAATATAAGCCTATAGGCCATTAATCTGTCGGCCAAGCCAGGTTCAATCCCTTCTCTGAACAGCGGTGATTCGGCGCTTACATCACTCCCCATGCTATACTACACGTGCTGACGCTGATTTACTCGACGAATAAACGAGTATGCGCAGATTGACTTTTTAGAAAAAAATATAAGCCTATAGGCCATTAATCTGTCGGCCAAGCCAGGTTCAATCCCTTCTCTGAACAGCGGTGATTCGGCGCTTAGATCACTCCTCCATGCTATACTACACGTGCTGACGCTGATTTACTCGACGAATAAACGAGTATGCGCAGATTGACTTCTTAGAAAAAAAAGGTAAGCCTATAGCCCATTAAACTGTCGACCAAGCCAGGTTCAATCCCTTCTCTGAACAGCGGTGATTCGGCGCTTACATCACTCCCCATGCTATACTACACGTGCTGACGCCGATTTACGCGACGAATAAACGAGTATGCGCAGATTGACTTTTTAGAAAAAAATATAAGCCTATAGGCCATTAATCTGTCGGCCAAGCCAGGTTCAATCCCTTCTCTGAACAGCGGTGATTCGGCGCTTAGATCACTCCTCCATGCTATACTACACGTGCTGACGCTGATTTACTCGACGAATAAACGAGTATGCGCAGATTGACTTCTTAGAAAAAAAAGGTAAGCCTATAGCCCATTAAACTGTCGACCAAGCCAGGTTCAATCCCTTCTCTGAACAGCGGTGATTCGGCGCTTACATCACTCCCCATGCTATACTACACGTGCTGACGCCGATTTACGCGACGAATAAACCAGCATGCGCTGATTGACTTTTTGAAAAAAAAGGTAAGCCTATAGCCCATTAAACTGTCGACCAAGCCAGGTTCAATCCCTTCTCTGAACAGCGGTGATTCGGCGCTTACATCACTCCCCATGCTATACTACACGTGCTGACGCTGATTTACTCGACGAATAAACGAGTATGCGCAGATTGACTTTTTGGAAAAAAAAGGTAAGCGTATAGCCCATTAAACTGTCGACCAAGCAAGGTTCAATCCCTTCTCTGAACAGCGGTGATTCGGCGCTTACATCACTCCCCATGCTATACTACACGTGCTGACGCCGATTTACTCGACGAATAAACGAGTATGCGCAGATTGACTTTTTAGAAAAAAATATAAGCCTATAGGCCATTAATCTGTCGCCAAGCCAGGTTCAATCCCTTCTCTGAACAGCGGTGATTCGGCGCTTAGATCACTCCTCCATGCTATACTACACGTGCTGACGCTGATTTACTCGACGAATAAACGAGTATGCGCAGATTGACTTCTTAGAAAAAAAAAGGTAAGCCTATAGCCCATTAAACTGTCGACCAAGCCAGGTTCAATCCCTTCTCTGAACAGCGGTGATTCGGCGCTTACATCACTCCCCATGCTATACTACACGTGCTGACGCCGATTTACGCGACGAATAAACCAGCATGCGCTGATTGACTTTTTGAAAAAAAAGGTAAGCCTATAGCCCATTAAACTGTCGACCAAGCCAGGTTCAATCCCTTCTCTGAACAGCGGTGATTCGGCGCTTACATCACTCCCCATGCTATACTACACGTGCTGACGCTGATTTACTCGACGAATAAACGAGTATGCGCAGATTGACTTTTTGGAAAAAAAAAGGTAAGCGTATAGCCCATTAAACTGTCGACCAAGCAAGGTTCAATCCCTTCTCTGAACAGCGGTGATTCGGCGCTTACATCACTCCCCATGCTATACTACACGTGCTGACGCTGATTTACTCGACGAATAAACGAGTATGCGCAGATTGACTTTTTAGAAAAAAAAAGGTAAGCCTATAGCCCATTAAACTGTCGACCAAGCAAGGTTCAATCCCTTCTCTGAACAGCGGTGATTCGGCGCTTACATCACTCCCCATGCTATGGTACACGTGCTGACGCCGATTTACGCGACGAATAAACGAGTATGCGCAGATTGACTTTTTAGAAAAAAAATATAAGCCTATAGGCCATTAATCTGTCGGCCAAGCCAGGTTCAATCCCTTCTCTGAACAGCGGTGATTCGGCGCTTAGATCACTCCTCCATGCTATACTACACGTGCTGACGCTGATTTACTCGACGAATAAACGAGTATGCGCAGATTGACTTTTTAGAAAAAAAAGATAAGCCTATAGCCCATTAAACTGTCGACCAAGCCAGGTTCAATCCCTTCTCTGAACAGCGGTGATTCGGCGCTTATATGACTCCCCATGCTATACTACACGTGCTGACGCTGATTTACTCGACGAATAAACGAGTATGCGCAGATTGACTTCTTAGAAAAAAAAAGGTAAGCCTATAGCCCATTAAACTGTCGACCAAGCCAGGTTCAATCCCTTCTCTGAACAGCGGTGATTCGGCGCTTACATCACTCCCCATGCTATGGTACACGTGCTGACGCCGATTTACGCGACGAATAAACGAGTATGCGCAGATTGACTTTTTAGAAAAAAAATATAAGCCTATAGGCCATTAATCTGTCGGCCAAGCCAGGTTCAATCCCTTCTCTGAACAGCGGTGATTCGGCGCTTAGATCACTCCTCCATGCTATACTACACGTGCTGACGCTGATTTACTCGACGAATAAACGAGTATGCGCAGATTGACTTCTTAGAAAAAAAAAAGGTAAGCCTATAGCCCATTAAACTGTCGACCAAGCCAGGTTCAATCCCTTCTCTGAACAGCGGTGATTCGGCGCTTACATCACTCCCCATGCTATACTACACGTGCTGGCGCCGATTTACGCGACGAATAAACCAGCATGCGCTGATTGACTTTTTGAAAAAAAAGGTAAGCCTATAGCCCATTAAACTGTCGACCAAGCCAGGTTCAATCCCTTCTCTGAACAGCGGTGATTCGGCGCTTACATCACTCCCCATGCTATACTACACGTGCTGACGCCGATTTACGCGACGAATAAACGAGTATGCGCTGATTGACTTTTTGGAAAAAAGGTAAGCATATAGCCCATTAAACTGTCGACCAAGCAAGGTTCAATCCCTTCTCTGAAAAGCGGTATTCGGCGCTTACATCACTCCCCATGCTATACTACACGTGCTGACGCCGATTTACGCGACGAATAAACGAGTATGCACAGATTGACTCTTCAGAATAAAAAAAAAGGTAAGCCTGTAGCCCATTAAACTGTCGACCAAGCAAGGTTCAATCCCTTCTCTGAACAGCGGTGATTCGGCGCTTACATCACTCCCCATGCTATACTACACGTGCTGACGCCGATTTACGCGACGAATAAACGAGTATGCACAGATTGACTCTTCAGTAGAAAAAAAAAGGTAAGCCTGTAGCCCAATAAACTGTCGGCCAAGCCAGGTTCAATAACTTCCCGGAGAAGCCCTGGGGGGGGGGGGGTATTTTGTAAGAGTCCATCTAGCTTTCGCCATTGGCTCAGGTGCACGGTCGAGAAGGAGCCAGCCAGTCTCCTTCTCGCTAGTGCAGCTGGAGCCATCGGCGACAGCCGAAATGGACAGTACACTAGGTGGACTCTTACGGAACACCTCCCCTCCCCCCTTGATTCGGCGCATGCATGACTCCCCTTGTTATAATGCACGCGCTGGCGCAACACCGTGAATAAACGGAAACGCACAGATGAGTTTCCGCGCAAAAAAAAGAAAAAAAAGGAAAAAAAAAGGATGTTAGACTATAGCCTGTTACAATATCGGCTTCACTCCTCTGAAAAGCGCTGCATGGTTTCGGCATGGACACGGTGAAAGAATCCATTTTCTGTATTTTTCGCCCAGTGCCACCCCGAAACCGGGCGTTTGAGCTGTGCTGGTTGTGTCCGGAGTCAAATAATTTTTCTGTTTCCGTTAACTTAGGGCAATACTGCTTCTTTCGTGCGCAATACAGGCGACTGCTGACGCGGCTCTATGGCTTTTAAAAGTGCTAACTTGGGCAGGTTGGTACATGTCTGAAACAGTGCAAACAATGGGACGTGCAGACTGAGACAACTTCGCCTGTGTCAGTATGCACGTCCCGTTGTTTGCGCTTTGTTCGTTTTAAGTGCGAAGGATTTCTTGGCGAACATTTGCTACTTTGAAAGTATCTATCTATCTATCTATCTATCTATCTATCTATCTATCTATCTATCTATCTATCTATCTATCTATCTATCTATCTATCTATCTATCCGCCTACGTTTTGGTTCTCTCATGGTCGTTTCGTTAACTTGGCATGTACCAAAATCGGCATAGTATGACAAGAGTGCATTACGAACATAAATGATAGGTCATTACATGAATGTCATGGCATATGCGTGTAATGTAGGTCATGAAACAGCCGCTTACGTCTTGATGCTCTCATGGTCGTTTCGTTAACTTGGTAGGTAGCAAAATTGGCATAGTATGACATGCGTGTCATGTAGGTCATGACAATGACCCAACGAAAAAGATTAACACTCAAAAAGCACTGAAGAGGGTTCGGACGTGGGTACTAAGTGATGAAAACACTAAAGGATGGTGGTAGAAGTCATAGTCATGAGCATGACTCAGCAAAAATGACAATGACTCAGCGAAAAAAGATTAACACTCAAAAACCACTAGAATGGGTTCAGACGTGGGTATACTAAGTGAAGTAAAAGGCTAAATGTTTATGGTCGAAGTCATAGTCATGATAATGACTAAGCCCAGACCACACGTACGCTTGCGGACGCGCGTAAGCTCGCGTCTACGCGCCTTGTTGCCGCGCCTATAGCGAGGAATGGCGGTTTGCATCCACAAATACGCGCGACAGCGCGCGCTCACTGGCCTCACTCGTTTACACCTTGGCAGACGCCACTTCGTATTCCGTTGTTGGCAGTGCTTCAAAATGCTTCGACATCTATAAACGTAATTGTTATCTTTTTGGAGCTGTTAGATCAGCACAAAAAGTGAAGAAGAAGCACTTTCTTGCATGATATAATTCTGCTTAACTGAGAGTTGAATGTACCGCGCCGTCGCTGCGTAGCCAGGCGCGCCGACGCGAACCAGGCGCGCGATAACTGAGAGGAGCTGATCACCGAGATCGCGCCGCGTTTCGACGCGTGCGAGCCGTGCCGCACCATCTGCGCATGCGTGGGCGCGCGTTCGCAAGCGTACGTTTGGTCTGGGCTTCAGGCTTTAACCTTAGAAAGGGACTCTTGATGACTCATGCCATGAATGTCATGACATGCGTGTCATGTAGGTCATGAGAGAGAGAGAAAGCGAAGAGAGGAAAGGCAGGGAGGTCAACCAGACGAACGTACGGTTTGCTACCCTACACAAGGGGTAAGGGAAGGGGGGAATAAAAAGAGGAAGAGAGTGAGCACGCGTCAGCACGAGCTGACGCGTATTTACGCCACTAATAAACGAAACCAGTGTAATTGCAAGGAAGGCACCCACCTGTGCTCGGAATCTCATACTCAACGTCAAGCACGACCTTGTCGCCAGCGTTTTTGAGTAAGTTGACGATCTCGTCATGCTTGAGCTTGCTGGTCCGGATTCCGTTCACAGCTACGATGTGGTCACCGACAGCCAGGGCGTCGCACCTGTGTTTCAAAAGCAAAGCCACGAGTGGGAACAGGAGGTTGCGAGCTTCGGTCGGCTTCGCGTTTTAACAGCGGAGCTGTTTAAGCTTTTCGTTTCCCCGCGTAGCGCTCGCAGAAACTCGCCTAGCGATGACGTCACTGCGCACAGCTGCGCCTCGCTTCACCTTGCGATAACCAACCAATAGGTAATCGATAATCGATCAATAATCAATAAATTTCGGCAAATGCTGGGGATTACTTGGTAGTGCTTAGCCTAGCCCAAATACGTGGCCAATACCTTGCGATAGCCAATCGATAGCTAATCAATAGGTAATCGATAATCGATCAATAATCAATAAATTCCGGAAAAGCATAACCCGAAAGGCCAGGACCAGCTAGGTGCCGATCAGCTCCGCTGTTTCGTTAGGCTTGCGCCACTATAGTGCAAGCTACGCTAATTTTTTTTTTTTTTTTTGGTCTGCATATAGAATACAAAATTGAATACAAAACTGCTGAATTTACGAGGTTTAAACTCCGCGTACAATCGAAAAATGTTTTCCACCTTTAAGCGTGCCGGATTCTTTCGAGGCTAACACCCTTACCCTCGTGGGTGCAAACAATTTAGTCCACACGACATCGAACTTAAACTACAGCTGCTATGGGAGAAGCCGTAGTTTAAAACTGTGTATTAATTCTGACCGCGGGGTACGCACCGAAATATCTGACATGAGAGCTTGAAATTGATAGATATGAAAGTTTCTTTTATGAAGTTTTGGTGCTCTCTGTCGCAGCTGTCATCTTGTTTGCCTGTCACGATAAGGTCGCAAAAAAAAAAAAAAAGAATACTTCACTTGTCAACGATTCGCTCTTGCCCCTCTTTCCGTACCGCGCTCATTGGGCATGGTCAGCCCTCTATCGATGGTTTGAAACGCCGCTTTCGAGAACTTCCGCTCCGCTCACGGACAAACTGCACCATCGGACGTGAAAGAGGCTGACAATATTTTTGTTTTCTAAGCAGTTCGCTTTTTTTCCGCGTGGCAGTGATTTTTAAATGCGCTCCGAAGTTTCGCGATCGTCAAAGCAGAATGCAAAAAAAGGTCCGGCTCCGGAAACGGCGCGCGCGCTTCGGGAGATCGCAGATATCGCGATTCAGCTGCCTCTGCGGCTGATCTTATCGATACATAGAATAGCAGCGAGTCAGAGGACGCTGACTGTTCGTCGGACTTTTGAGTCTGAAAGCGACGACGACGCAAACCAGCCCGGAACATCGGCGGCCGCAGCCCGGCACGCCCAACTGTATAGTGCTTGCAGTTAAATTTCTGTAGCGAAATAACCTGTTCAATGAAAAACTTTGATATTTCGGAGGTAGTGCCCAATAGACGGCAATACGTTTTGTATATCTAATAATTTTCGTAACGTGTTTTTCTTAGTAGATACAAGCGTTTCTTTACAAACATCGCTCAATTTTATCGTACAATCTTGTTTTTATCAATTTATATCTTTTTTTTTTCAGAACATACATCTCGTTAATAAAACCTTTGTGCGTGAAAAGTGCATTCACTTTGCTTAATTTTTATGTACTACATTAAATATTGAGTGCAGTAGTTCCTTCAGAAAAAAAAACATCTGCCGTAACATATAAAAAATAATATGTTAAAGGCAATGGTGTTAGCCATGAAAAAAACCAAGCACCCTTTATACACCCATAAGGGCGTCAAACGGTTTAGTGTGACATAGTGCATTTTTTCCCTACCTTTCTTAGGAAAGTAAATACTCCTTACAACCACAACTCTGTCCTGAATGATCTGGGCCAAGCGTACTCAGTATTATCACTCGGCAGCATATATAGGCCACGATTCGAGTGAGTCTGACACTGACCTGCAAGTCTGAGTGAGCCCGAGCGAGTCCTACGGGGTGTGAGTCTGAGTTAGTCGGAGTGGTCAAACAGGCGTGAGTTTGACTTCCTCACCTCGAGTATGAAGGACTCGAGGTGCGTCCGAGTCTTGGGCGTCAGTATAAAACTTTTTTTTTAAGGAGAGAAGAGACATTAACGTACCGAAGGCAGGTAGTGATTACTAGAAGGGATAGAATACCGGGGAGTACACGTCGTGAAAAATAAAGTAAGTTATTAAGTTAGTCAATTCAATTACGGGGTTTTACGTGTCAAACAAGTTAAGTTTATTCAAGTTTATTCTTCTTCTAGTACAGACTAGAAACGTCCTCCGGGGCTAAAAGCTGCTGTCAGCAGCTTGACTGGACCCAGGAGGCGTTGCACATGGCAGAGCGATAACAGTAACATTTTTTGGTATAAAACTAAAGCAAAAAATTTACTAAACAAAGACATAAACTAAACAAATTTACAACTCAGATGCATGCTTATGACAGGATATGTAAAATTCAACAACAGACATTTTTTACAAATAAAACAAAACAAAAAAAAGACAAAAACATGGTCATGTTATATACATTGCTATACATGAATATATATGTTTACAGGTTAACGAAATACATCTTGAACTGTTTACGAGAGAAATTAGTAGCATGAACATGATTATTTAGAATTTTCGGCAAATTGTGTTTAATAGATTGCAACTTATATTCGGTACGAAAGCGCGGTACGAGCCAAGGTTCAGGGTTTCTGAGATGCACAGGTATGTCATGGTGTTGCAAGGTCGCTAGCGATGAAAGAAAATCTCTACATTCTTTTCCTGCAAAATAGAACATTTGTAAAAGACGATATTCATAGTATCGATCTACCCATACGATTTGATATGTATGTGACAATGCTTTTGTTGTTGATCGGGGTTCGATATTAGCAATGTGTCGAAGAAGCGTCTTTTGTAATGTAACTATTTTATTTATGTTAGTTTGCGTTGTGGTTGCCCATACTAAACTACAATAATTAAATTGCGAGGTGAACAATGCATGATAAATTTGTAGCTTGGCTTTTGTCGGCATGTAAGCTCTACAGCGAGATAGTACACCGGCAACTGCAGAAAACTTGTTTCGAAGGTTATTAAAATGAGCATCCCAACTCAAATGACATGAAAATATTACTCCAAGGATTTTGTGTTCATTAACTAGTTCTATATGTTTGCCTAAATAAGAGATTGAATGTTCCAACTGAAAAGGTTTGTTTCTGGCTCTAAAAAGAATAGCTTTCGTTTTAGTGGGGTTAATTCTAATCACATTTGAAAGTGACCAATCAGATAGTTTCATTAGCAATGCATTACACCTGATAACTAGTTCCTTTGCGTCCTTTCCCCTGAAGAGTATAGTGCTATCATCCGCATATATAAAGAAATCAACTGTAGGATCTATATTTACTAAGTCATTAATATATAAGTTAAATAATAGTGGGCCCAAAACACTCCCTTGCGGTACTCCATTTGTAAGTGTCAAAAAAGAAGATAGGACGTTGTTAATACATACACACTGAGTTCTATTTCTGAGATACGATTCCATTAAAGTGAGTGGATGTCCGCGTACTCCATAGATTGATAGTTTATATTTAAGAATGTCATGACTGAGGCAATCAAATGCCTTGCTAAAATCAATGAAGAGCCCGAGGGCGAATTCTCCGTTGTCTATGCTTTGCACAATACTTTCTTTCAAGGATAAAAGGGCTGCCTCAGTCGATCTACCTTTTCTAAAGCCAAACTGCGAGTTTGTTAATACGTCATGTCTGTCTAAAAACTTTGTTAGGCGCGTAGCAATAATTTTTTCTAGCACTTTGGAAAAAATGGGTAGGACAGATATTGGCCTATAATTAGAAACATTATTTATATCGCCATGTTTGTATAACACAGATACTTTAGCTCGTTTCATGCCATCTGGGAAAGTCGCCGATTCTATTGCTAGATTGAATATATGGACCAACGAGCGGGTGAATGGCAAGTGATGTAAGACGTATTTTATGGGCTTAATTTGTAAATTGTCAATATCTAATGCTTTGCTGTTATTAAGATTTTTTATTATTGTGAACACCTCGCGTTCATCAGTTGGCTCCATAAATATAGTTTCTGAAACACAATTATCTCGTGAATACACGACTTGGGAGTCATGGGTGTGCGTAACGCTTGCATTCACAAAATGAGTATTGAAATGGTCTGCCAGTGCTTTACCGATCAATTCGCAATTTGCATAGCTTATTGACTTGGGTACACTACTTTTAGTTTGACGACCTAAGACGCTATTTATTACTTTCCAAACCGCATCCGGACGTTTCTTGTTGATTTCAGAAAACAGACGTTGATAGTAATCTATTTTTGCTTGCCTTAGTATTTTATTCAGTTTATTTCTTTCGGTCTTGAATTCCTTAAGTTTAATTTCTGATCTGGAGTGCAAAAACGCATGATAAAGGCGGTTCTTATTTTTTATCATTTTGATGTGCTCACTCATAATCCATGGTTTTCGTATCTTTTTTGATTTCCTAACTTGCTTGAATGGAAAGTGCGCAGTGTAGATGCGCACAAAGACTTCGAGAAACTCGTTATATGCTTCGTTAACATTTTTTTTTCTTAACACAGAATCCCAGTTTTGCGTACCTACAGCTACACTGAATAAATCCAGCGCTTCATTAGAAATGTGTTGGTAAGTAATTAATTCAGTATTTTGTTTGATACTATTATCTAGTGAGTACACCATAAAGACTGGACAGTGATCACTAATATCATTAGAAATTGTACCCGCGGTACACACTGACGTTTCTATATTTGTAATGAGAAGGTCGAGGGCAGATGAGGTCGATTGAGTAACCCTCGTTGGTGTAGTGATCAGATTGGTAAAGCCAAATGATAGTAGTAGATTGTTTAAATCCTGTACATGCTTGTTGTTATCTAAAATATTTATGTTGAAGTCGCCTCCACAGACAAAATGAACATTATTAAATGAACAGAATTCCAGTAGCTTACCAAAACAACTACTAAGAGTCTCAATACTTCCGCTCGGAGGGCGGTATATTACTGATAAGACCCCTTTCTTGTCCTTGACCGTTAACATCTCGCAGTCAAGGCTTATGAATGTAAATTCTGGCATCAGTTCGTAATGGTAAGTATCTTTAGTATAGAGGGCAACGCCACCCCCTCGCCTATTCTGACGGTTAATGTAAAATGAAGTATATCCATCCAGTCCGACGACATCGTAGCTATTTTGAAACCAAGTTTCAGAAATCATGATGACGTCGAACTGGAAAGAAAATTGGTTGAGAAGACAAGAGATACTGTCACTTTTGTGAATAGCGGAACGGGAATTAAAATGCAAAACAGAAATAACCTTGCTATCTCGTAGATGAACATTTTGTGGTAGAGCAAAATCAAAATATTCCATTTTGAACAGAAAGTACACTACTTAGCATATCTTCGAAAGGTCTTCGTGATGCTGTATTCTTACAATGGGTGCGTCGTCAGACTGCTTAGCGAAAATCGTGCCATTATACGACCAGACGGACTTCCATCCATGGTCACGTTTTCTACCGATAGCAGTTCCAAGCAGTTGCTTTAGGGTAGGGCATAGGTGCTCGTTCACGTAAATTTTGTGTGTGTTATCATTTCCAATGTCCTTGTTAGAAAGACGTGCTTTCTTTGCTTTGTTAAGCACAGCATCGCGCTTGGTCCGGGATTTAAACTGCACAATGATGTTCGATTTTTCTGGGTCTCGCGTGGGTACACGGTGACATGTTTCAATGTCAGTTTCGACAATCTCTTCTTTGATAACTTTCCCAATCATTTGAACAGTGTCCAGCACATTCTCATTATCTTTCTTTACGACGCCTTGTATTTCGAGATTTTTGTTTCTAGAGTACTGCTCCGAGCGCACGAGGCGTTTTTCAAGTTCTCGCGCCCTGCATTCGAGGGCGTGACATCTTTTTTCCACTATCTGATAATGAGGCACGCCGTAGTGGAGGACTCCGAATTAATTTGGACCACCTGGGGTTCTTTAACGTGCACCTAAATCCAAGTACACGGGTGCTTTCTGCATTTCGCCCCCATCGAAATGCGGCCGCCGTGGCCGGGATTTGATACCGTGACCGCGTGCTTTGCCAATTAAGTTAGGTGGCCGAGTTCTTATACAGTATATTTCCCGTTGTGGGTATGCGCCATTGCATGAAAATCATCAGCATCATAAATTAATACCCGCATATGTTTCTTGGCCTACCTCCCCGTTGTGAGTAAACAGTCTTGCTCCTGTGTCTTGGCAGCGTTTGTTTTTTTTTTCAAGAAGCTTGAAAGATCCACGCTTCAGCCCCATGAACCGGGTCAGGGGAGGGGGCAGGGCTATCTGCCTCCCCCCCCCCCTCCCAACGTTCTAGCTAAAGCTCATGGTGGGGGGGGGGGGGGGGGGGCTGTGAGCCTGAGACCCAGCCGGAACTATATAGAATGGGTCTGCTTCCTGGTGAATCATAGTACGATGGTAGCCCAGCGCTAAATGCATATTTTGCATTTAGCCGTTTCTATGTAGGCCAAACAGGGCGATGTATCAATCAGAGGCTAATAGAACATAAAAGGTCGTTAACCGGTGGATCGTTTTCCAATATTTCCTTGCATTTCCAAGACTGCCAAGATTGTAGCTGCACGCCCGAGTTAGATGAATGCGCGATATTGTACAGGCATAAGAATGAAGATACTTATCTAGTGGTCGAGGCTTGGCATATCAATAATGGTGGAAGTGCGTACGTGAGTCAGCCTTCGATTACCTTACATAATGAGGAGATAAAATGCCTTAACAGTAGACCGGCACGTGTACCCGATTGACACGTGGTGCTACCATTCCAGAGCATGCGCAGATGAGTTTTGTGTCTTCTTTCTTTTTTTTTTCGCCTCAGTGCTTCCGTCAGTTGATAGTCGGCGTTCGTGGCGTACTCTTCTCTCCTCTTGTGCCCGTGTCTGCACGCCTTACCTTTTTGCATTATGCATATTTTGTTTGCAGGTCTCACTCTAAAAAAGTTTGTTAAAAAATGTCACAGTTTCGCCCTAAGGGCGAAGCAATGAATGCGATAGCAACACAGCAATGTCATACGAAGTAAGGTGAGCGGCTTGGTAGCAATATGAATTGTAGTAAACATGAGCTGATTAAGTAAGCAGGTGTGCTGCAGCGTAAGTAGACCGACAGGAAGAGAGACTCGATGACCACGAGAAGGCGCGTGTGAAACGGTGGTGTTTATGAGAAGCGCTTTCCGTGGGCAGCGCGTGCGATGGGACACACCTGTAGCGCTGCACTGCCGATCCGGGCAGCATTACATGTGTAGCGTGCGTTGGGAAATGTGGCCCGACTATTACTAACTGAATGAACAAGCGTGGTGTGAGCGCGCACAAACATGAATAGATCACACTGAATGACTGCAGACAACGACTGTCAAAACGCTGGCAGCAAGCGCATATACGCCGCAGCGAGCGAAGGTACGTGCGGTCTATCGCTTCAACGGAAACTGAGCGGCGCATAAAGGTCAGACAGAGCCGTGTGGAGATAAGAGACGGTGCCAGCGAGCGACGAGCGCGGTTGTTGGCAGAGTAGAAATGCACCCCCCCCCCCCCCCCCCCCCCCGCTCCCTCCGGCGCTCGCTTCCCGCTTCCTTGCTTGCGCGTGGAAGTTTGAGTGCGTTCGCTCTCCGTAAATTTGTTACACTTTTTCAGCATGTCGCGCACTGCCGCGAGAAGCTCGTCTTCTGAAGATGCCGTTTTCCTCCAATATCCTGAACCATGTCCCCCCTTCCTCTCCCTCTCTCTCCTCCCCCCCTCCCTCCCCCGCACACATATTTTCCCACTAAATGTCAGGGTGCACACTATACTATGGCCTAATCAAAGCACTCGAAAAGCTGAAGCGAATGATGATGAATGTGGTATGTCGCGCAGCTGCGCGAACTCGGGTGCACAAGACTTATCGGCACAGCGGTTGGAGAGCTGTGCGTGTTCTAATGAGGCACTCTAACTGCTACGAATTCCTAATCGGCACCTTTCCTTCGGGACCTTTGGTTGGTGTGACACGCACGTTTCTCGGTGTCTTTTTTTTTTTAACTCATCGCAGCTTCTTGCGGAGCTTTTATAACCGATATTCGTACCGTATCGCTGTGGCAAAAAAACAGACTTACCTGTGTGCTATGCTGCCCGGCCGGAGAGACTCGACTTTCGGACGGCTGCCCTTGTCGATCCCACCTGCGTTTGTGTTTGCAGCACAGAGGAAAAAAAAAAACATTTGCTAAAGTGAAATTAAACTGGAACACTAGATCAGTTTATACTGGTGAGTTAACATTCCAATACTTTATTTGCATTCATTTCAAGAAAAAAAAAACTTTAGGTTAATTCCTAGCGAGACATATAGAGGTCACTGTTTCTTTCACTTGCATTTCGCACCCAAACGCCAGCGCCGGCACGTCAGTTTGACGTTACGAATGACAAAGCATTTTCGCGCGTCTGTGCTGCATTTTCTGCAGTAAAAGCTCTCAAATGTTTTAGGGTTAAGTACTTGGTTTGTGTAGATTGCAATGTTATGAATATCCTCCTTTATCGATAAACACGCTGTTAACTAAAATAAATACGTATGCCATCGTATAGTCGAAAAATTCGAACTCATTGCGTTGTAGCCGCGTTGTAGTGGTGCCATTCATTTGTGTGTGCACACACATATATAATAAAGGCCGGTTCCCGGCCGGAACGTCGAATTCATTTTTTTCTTTTATTGTACGTGTGCTTGCACTTCTTGCGACTTATTAACCACCGTATACAAAGGAGATTTACTTCATTCATACATATTTCTAAGCTCGAGTCCCTTTTGTTTCCTTGTAACACTATGCTGAACACATAAGGCTGCACGGCTTTAGTTCCGCTACCCCTGGACATTATGTAAATATCTTGATAACTTACTATCCTGTTCTAGTCCACTATGGTTTCCTCGCCGAAACTCTGTTGTGAAACCTGACAGTTTCCTGGCAAGCACCTCACTGCGGTCACACTTCGATTCAATGAAACCGATATGACGAAATTTTCGATTTAAAGAAATGATTTCGGATTTCCTAGACACTCACGGATTCTAATGCGCCGGAAACCTCGAAGCAACGAAATTACGAAGCAACGAACTCAATGTCTATCTCGATTCAACGTAGTTCTGGGGGGAATACGGAAACAAAAAAATATGGGTATGTCGTGTTTCAGTTCAGATGACGGACGCTATTGACCTTTTAAGAAGTTTTGCTACTTCTGTGAAGTAACACAAGACGTACCCAGTGGTCTCGCTGTCTACGATAAGTGTGTAGGCAGGCAAATATTGCTTTTTTTTTCTTTTGCTCTTGAATAAACACGTTATTCGCCTGAGTTAAATATTCAACTGTTTCAATGGCCGAGAGCCCGATGTGTGACTCCTGTAGGTGCGAGGAAACCATCGAGCACCTATTGTGTACCTGTCCTCGCTACGACGTACAACGCCTCTCTCTCTCAGGACAACTTTAAACCGACTGGACTCGAGACCGTTCTCCGAGTCAAAGATACTCGGACCATGGCTACACCCGTCACTGGCACAAAAAGCAATTCGTGCATTAGTATACAGTATTTGAAGTGCACCGGTTTAAGAGCCCGCTTATAGTGTCCCTGTACATCGTCCCACGTGTACTCAGTACTCACTCTCTCCCTATTTTCCTCTTTCTATTCCCCCTTTCCCTTACCCCTAATGTAGGGTAGCAAACCGAGTGCTCGTCTGGTTGACCTCCCTGCCTTTCTTCCTCTCCTTGCTCTCTCTCTCTCTCTCCGATTTAACGAAATCCTCGATATAACGGAATAATTATCTAATTTACTTCGTTAACTCAAGGTTTAACTGCCCTCATGAATAAGAAGTAGCAACAATCAAATCCAACGTTGCTTTGTCAGAAAGGGACTGAGCCACGCTTACGACTCGACGCCCCCTACCCACAACACCACCGTAGCAAACACACACACACACACACACACACACACACACACACACACACACACACACACACACACACACACACACACACACACACACACACACATCATTCTGCATTTTTGGACACTGACCGGATAGTATGAGGCCCAACGTGGATCCTTCCCTCTTGACTAGTTCCACTGTTGAGGACCCGCGTTTGTCCTCTGGAATGAAGAATACACATTGAACCGAATCGTTATGAACAAGAGATAGATTCACAGGAAAGGGGAACCATGAACTGGTCATTAGTGTAGAGCGAGGAAGCCGAAATGTTCCAAGACAAGTCCTCTCGTCGAACGATTGGCTCTCTCCTTAGGCATCCTAAATTTGTTCGATCACTGCTGGTCAAATCGTTCTGACCGACACACAAGCCGCGTTTACATGAATGCGACAGTAGCGCATCGAATTTTCCAAGAGCATTTGGGAAAATCCATGCGACGCCGTTTACATGTAGCGCATTAACTCTCCCGAGAAGGGAGCATGCCGCGCCACGTGAGTGAGTATACTCGCGCCCGTAAATCTACGCTCGCCTGGCGCATTAATGCGATGCGCCTTTCTAGCGCTTTACCGCTGTTTACATGAATGCGATGCGCTAGAAATGCGATGCGATGCGCCAGTGTCACATTAATGTAAACGCGGCTACAGTGCAGTCTGGGGTCGATTGGCGACAGTTGTCTCCACCACGATCGGGCGTTTTAAAGAGCTATGGTGGCAGCTTTTTGTGCAGCGCTGGACAAGGAGGCCTGATCCCACCAAAGGGGCCCGTACCTTAGGTTCGTTGGCTCTAATTAAATATTATTTCCTCCCGTTTCTCATACACACTGTCGCCAGCTTTCCTGGCGTTACGTGTAAAACGCAGAAACGCTTTTGTGAGATAACCCCTGGACCGATTTTAATGAAATTTATTGCATTTCATAGAGAAAGTTAAATTCTAGTGACTGTTGGAAGCAGAATTTCGATTTAGATCCTCAATTGCTTGAAAGGAATTGTTTAAAAGGAACACCTCAATTGTTTAAAAGGAACACCGGTGCAGCACGTTTCAGCTTCGCTGGTTAACCATCTTCACGAAATGGAACTCTTCTGCAGCTGGCTCGTTGGCGCCCCTCGGTATGCGCTCGTGCTCGGCACGCGCTCGTGCCACAAACGAGTCAACTTCACAGTCAACGAGTCAACCCCCTCTTCACAGTATAGTGGGAGGGTGGTCAATATTTTAGAAATTACCTGTGGCAGACAGCACAATTATTGTCCGTGAGCTGGTCTACTCGAAGAGACGGACATATTACTTGCACAAAATATTGAAATACATAATCGACTAATTAAAAATCACTTAAGTTTTTAACTAATTACCTTATGGCACATATTGCAGTTTACAAATTCTAGCCGGGGAGTTTGCAAGGTGGATCCACTTGGCTCGAATTCTTAGGATGACACCAGTTTCTAGATAATAATTTCCGAACATTTCGGAGAAATGTATTGGCGTTCCAGTTACTTTTGTGCTTCAATGCATAAAAGGACGTTTTGTTAAGAAAGTAAGTGGTACGACGGTGCATTTTTCCCGCAAATTTGATGGCGCAAATCTCATAAACGGTGTCATCCACACAATTCTTTTCAAGTGGATATGCCTTGAAGTCTCGCAGACGTTATAGTGCTTGTAGGCCAATGTAGGCTCGCGATAACTGCGTTTCTTGTGGCTTTTTGCTGTGCTTTTTAATTCCCGTTGTATTCCGAAGACAGCTACGGAAGTTTTGAAGCTTCGGCGAAGCCCTGCGCTGACATCAGTGATGTCGCTCATCGGATGGTTGCGTTTACTTGCCTACGCACTTACCATTGATGAAGCTGAGCCGCTTGGTTAGCGTCAGCGAGACATCTTCCAGGGCCTCGGTTCGACGTCGGTAGGCCACGTCCTCACCTGCATCGAACAAGAGGAAACATCGATGTGAATAAGCGACGGACGCGAATGCTGTAGACATTTAAATTTCGCGCCAAAACCTCAGCGCCGTTACGTCGGTATGGTGCCATGGATAACAAAGTATTATCTCGCATTTGGGCCATCCTGGTCTCAGTAATAGTTCCCGAAACTTGCCAAGTTCAGTATGGTTCCTTTAGAATACAATGTAGTCTATCTTTACTAAGAAAAAAAAATCAACTAGGCCTGTGCTGACGCCCTTAAAATTTATGACGTCACGGCGAACTATAGTGCGGGAACTGAAAGGCGACGTCGCCATCTATATTGAAGTTTCACGTATTTTGTGGCTTTACAAAGCCCCTTACTGTGGCGTTACAAAGCCACAGTAAAAACTACTTCGGCGCCAAATCCGATTTCATCTTTCGAGTACGTGTGAAACGCAAGAATTTTCTCATCAGACAACCCACAATCGATGAACCGATTTGAATGAAGTTTGTTGCATTTAAAAGGAAAGGCTTAATTCTACTCACTGTGGCAAGCAGAATTTTAATTTAGGTCTCGAATGTGTTACGAAAATTGAAGAAAAGCTACAAAAAAAAAACAGATCAGAATTTGTTTTTGGTGAATCTGTTAGTGAATGTTAGGGATTCTGAAGATGAATCTGTTAGATAATGTCAAGCTGAAAAATGTGGGGGCGAATTCCGCGCGAGTGGCCGCTCGAGGCACTTTGCGTGTATTCGCGGGCTTCTTTCACGCTCGAAAAAAAAAATCACTTTTATGTATAGCACGCATTGAGCAACAGAAAGCTGTATCGGGAGTTTTTCATGTTGCTCTACAATTCTCTCATTGACACTTTTTAGCTTATTATAATATTTGAGAAGTTGAATAATTAATTAAGACTAATTATGTAATTAGGGGGAATGCAAACAATAATCTGAGTATCTCCAAGCGACGTACGGCAAACAACATTACCTTGGTTCTGTCCAGCTACGTGGTATTTGCATATTTTGAAATCTTGGTGCATGATAGTTGGGACACCCTGCGTATAGCCGGTACTATGCTGTATGGTAGGCAAGCGGTTGACCATTAGAGTTACAGAGTGGGTGCTGTTACGATTCACTTAGAGCGGCCATGCCCGAACCACGTGCAATCTGTTATGATTCACTTAGAGCAGCCATGCCCGGACCACGTGCAAACGCAAGGGAAACCAGCGTGGGAAACGGCGTGCCTAACGATCTCGCTCGTCAACATGAACAGACGTGTCCGTCGCGAGGGTCAGAGATATGTCAGAGACGAAACCTGCCGGGCCGCAATGCGACCATCTCACCCCCGCTGGGGACGTTCACCCCTAATATATAAGTTCACTATAGCAATATTCACCATAGCAGACCCACAATAGTCACAGCTTCGCTGGCTTCCATCTTAACAGTAGCGGAAGGCCTCTGAATTAAAAAAATATAATTAAGTACCACGCTTAGATGCCAAAAACTGCGTCTCCATGTACGTGAACATCTCCTCATGTTTGCCATGGTAAAAACTGCATTTCATTGCTTAAATGCAGCAATGAAGATGGAATTACGTGCAGCATATTGCCATGTTGCTGTCGTGGCCGGTATTTTCACGCTATCTCAGTGATTTCGAAACACACCTCAAGGTTGCTTTCGGCCATCTGTGATGACACAGAGGTCTAGATCAACTGTGTGCCAAATTCCTCGAAAGCGGACGACAAGAATATGAGTAAACCACTCCTTTACTACAGTTACACATGCACGTCGTATACTTTATACCCAGAATTAATACTTTCCGTAATCACTTCCGAGTGAACTTATAAAAAATGTAGAAGACAATGTGCAACGTATTGTACAAGGGGTCTTAGGAGGATGCACAAGAGCGCTGGCGGTTGTGCGTCATAGAACCGAGCATCCATTCAAACATAAGCCTCAAGCGCAGTGCTCGAAGAAGAAAATGCCAACCAAGGAAACACGCGAGATTCCTATTCGCAGAGTGTTCGCATCCTCCTCCGAAGCTGCAGGAGCCCTGATGACGCCTTTGGGCTTCTCTCTCTCACTCTCATTTTTTGAGTGCTAAAAGAGTTGCGTGTGTGGGCTTTAGAATACGCGGGATGCAGCGTGCATGCCAGCGATAACCCACATCTGTGTATTTTAACTTTCGTGTTGCGTTTTATTGTTTGATAAGTGTATGCGTGACGCCCGCGTATATATTTCTGACTGTTCAAAACGTTGTTTCTCGCTTTTATTGTTACATATACGTAGGCTTATGTTGACCACTTCTGTATATTGTGCGTTAGTTGCCTTTTATTGTTGTTATCGAGTATTGAAATGCACTGTAAACTAGGGCGCTATAACGTGAAATGGTTCCAAACTGTTTTTATTCCAATTTCTGCAATCAGCCTCCACGATTGGTCAAAACATTTTCGGGCCACTCCCAACTTCGCCTGTCTGTCACGCGACGTCACGAAAACCGCCATAGCTCCCCATCTGATATAACGCGTACACACTGATTACGCATGATTAAACCGTACAAAATAAAAATAATCATTCCTGATTCGACGCCTTTTCACCATGCGTTAGCCATCTGCTATTGGTCCAATGTTTTCTGGCTACGCCCACTTCACCTGTCTGTCACGCGACCTCACAAAACCGCGAAAACTCACGACATCAAAGTGACGTGTACGCGAAAAAAAATGCATTAATATACCGAACAAAACTGAAAATTTTTCTGAATAGCCACAGACTGCCCCGTTCCGAAAGAATAGAAGATGGCTACCCGCCGATCACTCAGGCCCTCACTACTCGCACCTGCCGGTGAGCATGTATTTATTTGCGCAAGATAAACCTTTTTTGCGTGGCCGTTAAACGTTATCGAGCCCTTTCGGCATGCATACGACATCGCTGTGCCAACTCTTCCTTGCTGAGGATCCGTTTTAGCGGCATTCTTGCCGCCGCGATTTTCGACCAGCCACCGCAAGCTAAGTAAGGCGAAGCGGACCAATCGGAGAAGCCGGCACCACCCTCTTCATGCGGTTATCTATTTTCACTGTGATGGCTCGGCCCCATCGATACCCTCTCCACTAGAGCGTCCTCCTCGCCTCTTGTCAGCCAATTAGATATGAAAAACCGCTGAGTGTCGACAATGTTATTGTTTTGAAAGCGAACAAAGGTGACCTACTTTAAACGAGGAGAGTGTTTGACAACGCTGTGGGTCACCGCCCGATGCTTGTCCGCACAAGCCAACATGAATAGATCACTCTCGATGACCGCAGACTACTGTCAAAACGCTGGCATGCGCAAGCGCGGCGGCAGCAGCGAGCGAAGGTTCGTGCGGTCTGACGGTTCAACGGAAACTGAGCGGTGAAAGCGCAGTGCATACGAAGGTAAGAGCCGTGTGGAGATCACTTTTCAAGATACGGTCCGTGCACGACAACTCGCAGCCGCGCAAAGTACAAGTACGCAGTTACTGGCAGAGTAGAAGCCGCACCCTGTTCCTCCCGCGCTGCATTTCGGCTTTCCTCCTTTCGCGTGGGAGATTGATTCACCAGTTCCCCTTGCGCCCGGTCGCAAGATGAGCATTTGGTGCCACAGCTAAACGTCGCCTCCCCTCTCTCCCTCCCTCCCATCACCCCACGCCTTTCGCACGACGGAAGACGTCGCGTTTGCTCTCCGCCGTGCGTTCGCTCTCCGTGAAAGCGCGTGTCCCTGCGCTCTTGCACTCGCACATAAAGCATACGGCGCGCGGCGACGATTTTATCGCCCTTGGACTTTATACAGAACCTCACGGCAACGACGACGCCAACGGCAGAACTCCGCTTGGATTATCCATATAATTGCTATCGCAAGAAAAGTTTAATTACAGGAATGTGGAGGCGAGGTAGGCCTGCGAACCTTGCCTCTGAGCTGCTACTCCACGATTGGGGCAAAGGGTTAGGGAGAGACAGGGAAATGAAGAAGGAGAAATGAGGTGACGATGCAAAAACTACCGTGAATGTTAGTCGTGGTATGTACACACCGCGAACCGTTCCTACTGATGCACGACACGGGATGTCCTCAGCTTATTGGTAGATTAATAGAGTTATACGGCGTCCATATAATACAGAGCGTTAGCGAGTGATCAGTGACGTGAGTGGATAGTATATTAAGAACGTGATGCTAGCGAGAGCCGATGAGATGGGATTGGACGCGTGCATGAGCGCGAGTGTGAGTTAGTACATAACCTGCAAAATATTGGTTAGTGAGTATGTCTACTTATCCTGCCAAGCTATGATATATGGGTGTCCTTTGTAGCTTCGTGTTGCCTGTTGAGTGTAGCTATGAGCTATTTTTGAGTGGAATGGTATCTGGATAGTGCAGCAAAACACGGACGCAAGAAGAAACGAAGACAAGCGCTTGTCATCGGTTCTTCTTGTGTCCGTGTTTTGCTGTGCTGTCCAGATACCAATCCATGATGACAGACCAACAAGTCCATATCGCCACCCTCGTGTATTTTTGAGTTTTGGATTGCACTGCACGATGCTGCGATATATCGCGCGGATGCCGCCTTCGCTTTAAAGCAAACAAACGTGCGGTACCGGTCGTCAACCTCTGAACTTTCAAAGGCTCCCTGCAGCACGCATATGCATCGCGCGGTCTGTACCATCAACAGCCCCGCCGGGCGTCTTCTCACCGCCGCCGAACTGAAAATCGGCGTGCGTGGTTCTCATTAGACGGCGGGAGCGTGCATGCGAGCGTGTGTGCTCGCAAGCTGCCAAAACAAGTGCTTGCGGCATCGGGCCAGATTAAGCGCCGTCTTCCTCGCCGTCTAGTCTATTCTGTGCAGCACTGCATCTATGGCGTTTGTGGGTGCGCGAAAACAGCGAAGGCGTACTGAACGAATCTATCTATCTATCTATCTATCTATCTATCTATCTATCTATCTATCTATCTATCTATCTATCTATCTATCTATCTATCTATCTATCTATCTATCTATCTATCTATCTATCTATCTATCTATCTATCTATCTATCTATCTATCTATCTATCTATCTATCTATCTATCTATCTATCTATCTATCTATCTATCTATCTAGCTAGCTAGCTAGCTAGCTAGCTATCTATCTATTATTGGGATAGCAGTCAACCTACTTCAGCAACATTGTGTCTATCTATCTTTCTATCTATCTATATATCTATCTATCTGTCTATCTACCCACACACACACTCCCCTGCGAAAAACATCCGGCGTGCGCGCATCCTGAGCCAGCTTGAGCGTACTCCGACCTTATGCCGCTTCGCAACATTGCCCGCAAATTATGATCGATCGGGTCTACCGTCTCCAAGCAAAACTCGGTCTACGGGCGACGCTTTAATTAATAGAGAACGCTACGGAATGTTGATAATCGACTAGAGTTGTTCAACGTACTGCCAAAATGGAAAAAAGCAACGTCCCGCTCCCCCCCCTTTTTTTTTCTTTCTGCATTCCGTTCTGTGAACCGGGCCCTGACTCGGACTACCGTCTCAGAAAATAAAAGTTTATTAAGGCGAAAGCCTTTAATGGCTCATACTCGCGGCGTCCGACCGTCCGTCCGTCCGTGCCCTGGAACGGTGCCAGCTGTGGCATCTCCCCCTCACACTCTCTCAGCAATCATGTGATGGCACAGCGGCGCATAGCAACAGTTGCGCCGCCACAGCTGTGGCCTCTCCCCCTTACACTCTCTCAGCAATCCATTCCACTAGGAGAGTTATGCAGAAAAAAAAAGAAGGACATGACATAGTCAGTCGAATGGCCACAGGCTTTCGCCGAACACACTTTGGGATTTACAAAGTGTCCTTCAATTTTTTTCTCTCTGCATTCCGTTCTAATCGAAATGCGGCAGCCACGGCCGCCAATCGAGCCCGCGTCATCGTACACACATACTCGTATACGTAGCATCACCGAACCACATCAATGGGCCACCTCGCGGCCGGCAAGATGCACAGAAATCGGTCGGCGCTTCCCGTTTTTTCGACGAAGACGACGATTAGAGCCCTTGTTTGCTCTAACAAAGCGCGCGCACAGCCGCGCGTCAGGACGCGCGATTTGCGATGGTGCGGGCGGTGGATTTGTCACGCGCGTGGCCCTCGCTGACAGCCGTCGCACCGCCCGCCGCTGCCGCGGGGTTTATTTCGGTCGCGTGTGGAAAGGTGTCGCGCCTTTTTTGGGGTACGGAAAACAAAAAAATAATAATAAAATAGAAGAGGACGGATCGTCTCCTCCGTATGTCGGGCCTGCTTTCACAGAAGCGCATTATGTGGTGCGACGCTGCAGCATGCACGCCCCCACAACACCGCGCCTATTCCGGACTTCTCGAAGCTCCAGATGTGCCCCAGCCGTTTTCGGCACGTAAAGAGAAAGACACTGCTCCATAGACAACGCTCCAGCACTTGTTCGGTGGGAAGAAGGCTCATTTTAATTAATGCTACAGCATTGTAGTCGGACTTCGTGCACTTTGTAGGTATCCCGTATAACTAACGGAACGTGTGGGCCAATCTCGAAGGCAGTGCAGTCGGAAAATGTGGGCCGGTTCCCGAAGGCAGTGCAGCCTAACACAGCGTCTCGGAGCGCTAGGTGTCGAGATGGAGTTATGCGATAAACTGATCAACGCCTCCTAGATAAACAAAGCCATTGCCCTTCGATCCTTGACGTCATGCTACCTTGCCCGACTGCCACAGAATCTAATGGGGGTGCTTGCGAGTAAGCCGTGGTGATTTTGACGTCACTGCTTTCGTAACTGATACGGCGCGCACGCGGCCAGACGTTTCGAAGAGCAGCAACGTTTGGCACGAGAGAATGCACGCGTGCGATGGTGGCCTAATGGTTAGAGCATTGGGTTGCTGCTCTGATGGAAGACAGAACTCCTCACTATCGGTCACGCATTTATTTTATAATATTATAGGCTGACTTCACGCGCTTTTGGAGGTATGTAACCGAGAAAAACTCGAGGTGTTGAGCGTACGCGAGCGCCTCACAGTGTGCACGAACTCTCGCAAGTTTGTAAAAGGTACGATGAATATAGAAACGTCCCTTACGTCAGTTCTTACGCTAAAACTGTTCGCAGATGTATCAGTCAATTGTGATGTCGGACTTGTATTGTCTCGGTCCTTAGGCACAGGTTCCAGGTGCCGGCAAAAGGACTTGAGGTTTATTTCGGATGTTACGTGGCAACTGCTCAGTAAATCCACTTCGACGAGCCACTCCGAGCCAATCCACTTCGACGAGCGCACAGCTATAGAGACCTCGGGCGTCTGTCATGCTTCGTGTACGTATTACGTACGGCGTGAACCCCACGAAGAACTTGTCGCGGGCATAATAGAAATTTACCATTGAGCAGTGGAGCAAGGACATGGCATAGCATGAGCTTTCCATAGCAAGTCATTGGTAAACGCGACGTCCAACCATAGCCTACACAAAAGGGCAGCGTCTCTTCGGGGAAGTCTTGGTGGAAGCCGAAGGCTTAAGGTTGGATCCAGGGTGTATAATCCGGCATGCATAAAATGTAGTTCATTGCACTGCGATATGTGGTGCATTGACGTGCAAGTAGGCGGAGCATCCTCGCAGCATCTGTCCTAGACAGCGGGATCAATAGGCGGTTGTCTTCTACATGTGCTAAACGAGCAGTTCGATCGGCACGTTCACTGCCGATATTACCACAGTGACTTGGTCGCCACTGACAAAAATGATTTCATGTCCTTTCTCGGTCAGGTGGTGTGTGGCCTCTGTAATTTGGAACACCAGCTCTTCACGTGGACCGCGCCGTACGGCTGACAGTAAACAATGCAGTGCCGTCTTCGAGTCGCAGGAAATGGACCATTCGTGTGTTAGTGTGTTACTGATAAAGTTAAGTGTGACTCGAAGCGCTGCGAGTTGTGTTGCCGTCTACGTGGTCAAGTGATACGTCTCGAACTTGATAGCGATGGCTTTTGCTGAAATGGCGACAGCTGCGGTAGAGCTGTTCGGCGGGACGGAGTCCTCTGTGTGTATTCCGGAACGTCTCCTATAATAGGAGTAAGGTAAGCTGTTTAAGAGCCGGCGATGACATATCTGCTTTTCTTTCCAGACGCCAGGTATTGTCAAGTTGATCTTTGGCTGAGTGAGGCACCACGGAAGAGTCGAAGGTCTCGCGACAGGTGTGAAGCGATATGGTATAACCTCACCATTTGCACATATATACCGTTCGGCAGAACGAAGCACGTGGTCTCTCCGCAGGTACAGAGGCTATATGGTGGCATGGAGTCCGGGCAAGGTGCCTTGCGCGCACTCTTAGTTCTTCAACTGCGGTGTGGGCCTTGATGGCGTGGTGTCAAGCGAGTGCAATAATTCCCGCCGTTGACGCACTTCGAGGAAGACCGAGACCTGGGCCTGAACACTTTGTGTAGCACGCAGGCTTGTTTTACTTGCGTCGACTAATGCTGGAAAGCTGTACCGAAAAAAAAAAAGCGGAGAAAAGGACACTCTCGTTTGTCGTCTATGGCTTGGAGTAGCATTCACTAATGCCTACTCCTTCCTAACCTGAATTGCCAGAAGTCCAGAAGGTGAAGTTTTGTGGAGTGCCAATAGACGATGGGCGCACATTCTGCATGATTGCCATCGTTTCAGTGAACAAGGAAACGTCCTCTGCAACATGCTCGACAAGCTTGACAATTTTATCGAGTCTTACGCAAAACAGAATTCTTGAATCCTGCATGGGTCCCAGCCGACCTCAGCCCGGGTTGCTCTTTGTGGGAAGTGCCCTTCGTGTGAACTTTCCGTTTCAGACATCAGGTGTAACGCTGTGGAAACTACGCAAGAAGTTCGGTCGCGACAGTTTATCACTCCGCGTGTTCCGTCAAAATGCTTTGCTGCACACCAACGGGGTTTGCTCGCGCGAGCACGCACGTGAGGCTGCTGCGACGGGCCGCAAAAAAAAAAAGGAAATCAACGCAAAACAAATTGATCTGAAACGAAGCATTAGCAGCAGTATACCACAGTTTGTTTGTTTCTAAGGGCTGAAACATTTTTCATTCAATACTGAGGCCATATAAAGAACAGTTTCACACGACTGTGGTAAAAATCAAGGGCACTTAGGTACCCACCCCTACGTAGCATTCGACGTCTCTCCGATGACGCCTCGGCTTCGTTCGCTACATGCGTCGACGTCCAAAGGAGAACAACATCGTTGCCTATATAGACCGGCCACACAGTTGCGGCTTCCCGGCAATTGCAGCTTGTGCAATCGTAATCTTTACCGGGAAACGCTTGCGGCGAACGCTATGCACGAAGGCGAGCTTTCTGATTCTTTTTTTCTTTCCCCGCACGGCCGGCGCCGCCGCTGCCGCGGGTGGGCGGAGGTGAGCGCCATTTGGTGGTGCGTCAAGGAACCAAGTGCCCATGTGGCGCGCGCCTCCCGTTGATCGGCTGTGACCACGTGACTGTGTACCACCTCCGGAGACAAAGCCGGATTTTCCGCTTCATGAGCCATATAACGCTTTCGCATTAAAAGCATCGAACTATTTCCAAGTACGAACGCAGCCAGTGCAAAAAGTCTTTCCATAGTCTCCACAGCGTTGCACCTGATGTCTGAAACGGAGTATAGGGGTCTGTTTGCCGGCTGCTTCTCACCGAGGATGCATCACCGACACCCTGGTCATGTATACGGCCGCTTTGATCCTCTCACGCAGACTGCGTTGCGTCGCTGCCTGTTCTTTGATTGACATTTGACACCGAGCACGCCGCCGCACGTCATCGCCGCGCGGAAGTCTCCTTGACAGCTTTGCCGTAAAAAGGGTACGGAGGGAGTACACGGCGAGAGCAGACACGTCTAGCCGAAACGTCATATCACGCACCACCCCTTCGAAGAAGCAGGCACGTCACTTCCGCCGCACGCAGTGACTGATTCGCGACAGATGGCGGCCCGGGAAAGACTACCGCTGCGTACACTCCGTACACACACTGCATCGTCAGTGCCGTGGAGAGGTGTGGAAGCTGTGGAGAGTATGCTACTACTACAACTAACAACTACTAACTACTACTAATTACTACTACTACTAATTACTACTACTACTAGCTACTACTTCTACTACTACTACTACTACTACTACTGCTGCTGCTGCTGCTGCTGCTGCAGCTGCTGCCACCCCTGATGCATGAACACTAAGCTCATGCGCACGAAGCCTTGGTCCACGTGAGCAGTACATTGCAGAATTGTATCAAGGTTGCGGCTTCTTCAGCCGATCGTCCAATCGGCACGTCCGCACGAACCTTGGAAGCTGCGAGGTGCGCGGGCATTGACAGCGCGGCAAACTGCTTCTGAGGCATCGCTGCGAGCAAGGCGGGCAGAGTACGAGAGAGAAATTCGGGTCCGCGCGCGATGCTTCGTCGCTGCGAGATGCCGGGTCGAGATGCCGCGCCCGGCGCGCCATTCTTGTCGCGCGACCGGAAAGATTTATTTTTGGGGGGAGCGGTCGGGGGGAGGCGGGGGCGGGACTCACGCCCCGACATGCCACCATCCTCGACAGCGCCGAGTGCCGCATCGCGTGCCGCTTTCCTTTACGATGTGTGAGTGTAAACTACGGGGCTGGGCGTGCAGTTGAAGTTTTCAACTCGATTGGCCCTTTGCCTTAGGACAGTTAATTATTTCCAGTCAATTGATTCTAGTTTCCTTACACGCGATTTGAAAACGATATATCGTGCATTAAACTGGACCTGTAATTCACGAAGGATTCCCTTCTTTTTTTTCCTTGTTGCTTATGATATGCCTGCATCAGTTTGAGAAAGGATACCATTATATGTGGCTTTTTCAGACATTAGCGGAGAGTATGAAAACGTGAATTGCAACATTTTGTGGGATATTGTGGAAGGCGAAGGCTTAGGCAACAACTGTGTACAGCTTTTGAGGGAAATTTACCTAGAAAATACCGTTTGCGTTGAATGGTATCTTTCATTTTGGTTTGGCGACATAATTGTCTTTCCTTTACTTTTGCTCACTGTCTAACTTTTCTACTTGGAGTGTATATGTGACATCGGGTGTTACTACAGCTGTACGTTTACTGCCTCGTTAACTATCCACAATGGGCCTTCACTAGCCTTCGGCTATTGGCTCAGCAGTTTTCCTGCAAATTACGTTGCATTTCTGCCTTGAAATAAACAAAAAATATAATCAAAATAAATTTCCTACGCTAAACTGGGACCAAAGTCACAAAGATATCGGCCGGCTTTTTTCGCTAATAATATGTCCAGCAACACTGTTTGCTAGCGTTTGCTCTTACGAAGAGCTCTAGCGGAAGACCGCTTTTGTGAATATGAACCCTGAGCCCATATCCACAAAACGTTCCTACGCTAAACTTGTTCCTAAGTGATAATTTCAGCCAATCCTGAGGCTGCAGGTATTATTAGCGCGGACGGCCGGCCAATGGCAAATAGCACTTTACAACAAAAAGTTTTTTGAATTCGGACCCCAAGGATCGAATTTACAAATCCTTTCGTTCGTATCGGTGTTTCTTCCAATTGGCTCTCCGGCTTCGCTAATAATGTTGCTAGCATCAAGTTTAGCTGGGATTTCCTCTTGCGAACAATTCGAACGTAAGAACTTTTTTTTTTGAATAAAGTCTTTCGTTCGTAAGTGCTATTCGTGCCATTTACCGGCCCACCACTGCTAATAATATATCCGCACTCATGATAGTCGGCCGTCTGGTCTTACGCACAGTTCTAGCATAAGTACTTATTTTGTTTAAATACGGCCCGGGAAGCTCAGCACTACACTTAAGTGTTATGCTAAGGCGCTTCACAACAGACCCGACTATAGACGAGAGGCCCATGAACACTCTTTGCACCCCCTTTCCCATCCCCTTCCTTTCGTTCTGTGTACACACGCCGAGCTTTGTCGCTAACGCGACCACCGTGGCCTTCTATGGCGGTATAGAGGGCGCTGTGTATGCGCCTAATCTCGTGAGAGGCTCAACAGCGAACTATATGGCGAACACATGAGCATGCTGGCGCCATTCGTAATTGCGTCGGCAGACGGTAATTTTATTACCGCCAGAAGTGGATGGGGAGGAAGGCAGCAAGGAGGGGGGAGGGGGGGAGGTGAGTTTCGGCCCGCAAATCGGTCTACGCGTCGGCCACATATGCCGTCGCCATATGCTTTTTTTCTTCTTTTTCTTTCTTTTTTTCCCAGTCCAGTCACTCCCACAGTCGCTCGCTCATTGCGTTCTCGCGAATGTACGAACGTTCGCATCCACGGGCCGAGGGCGTAATAATGGGACTGATGGAAGGCTGCATTGGTTTCGACGGCCGAGTCACGTGATCCGATTTGAGCTGCTTCTTAGTTACTTCTTCGCCTTCGCATTGCTCACTGAAGAATATACGTGTCTTCGTCCAGTGCCGTGGAAATTGCGGGATGTGTCAGCCAGCTAAGGGATATCAGCTATATAGCGTTCACTTCCGCCAATTCGACATCGGTTAATTCGACGCCGGTTAATTCGACCTGCATCTTATTACAGGTCCGTTCAAAACTGCCAACAGAGGTCCGCGCCCGTGAAACAAACCTTTAATTCGAACATTGAATAATTCGTCGAGAGAATCAGCTACATTCGGGTCGTGTTAGTGTATAGGTCGCCAGCAATCAATTTAAGGATTATGCTACCGCCAACGTAGCGCGAGTCATTGAATACCATGTACAGCGCCGTATGTGCAATTTTGTCAAAAGTTCCTGCGTGCTTGAATATAGGCACTAGTACATAACATGCATGGAACAATTTGCGTGTAATATGCAAGTAATCTACACGTTCTGAATATAGGTTACCTTTACTACTGAAAAAATGCTTACTATAAAGTATCCGGTGGCATATAGCACAATCCTCTCACGTCGACTGGAAGTTGCAGGCATTATTGGCACGAGAAATGGCACTGGGACGTTAGTTAATTAACAAAGTTTCATTAGTTGCTTGTAAATATTCACGTAAAGGCGTTAAAGTCACCCCATTCACGTTCAAGTCAACACGTGTGAGCACTGCGAGGTCAAGTGCTGACCACGGTTAACTGAAACGCCAACGCATTTTGTCACAGGTTTACGGGGCACATATCTCGAAATCGGTCACAAGCAGACGATTTCTGCAACATGAAAAATCATTTCATTCTTGCTCAGCTTCAATTCTGCAATCAGGTCATGCACCGTGAATAATTACAAATATAATAAGTGAAATCGTTCGTTGGCTAGTTAGTTCATTACGTAAAGTTTTATGGCGCAAGAGCAACTAAGGCTATGACGCGCCACGTTCCCCCCCCCCCCCCCCCCCAATCTATGATGACCTAACATCCCGTCCCAATTTGTAGAACAAGAAATGTGCGCCTCTTCAAGCGATTCAGCCGATTCAACCACGCTATCTGCCTCAGAAGATTTTTACTAAGTCTGTTAAATTTACAGTAAAAGAAAAACTGACAGAAACCATCGGAGATAATCGTCACTGTCAGCGATAGCTTTTTTTCTTCTGCGTGACCTGCTCAATATCCTAACGTGCCGTCCGTCAATCACGAACCCTTACGGGCACATCAGCGGACACACGAAGTGGCAATCACAATTCCAAATGATACCACAATATAGTATACATATATCGTAATCACAGTGCGCCAGTTGAAACTTCGTAGTAGTCCCCACTCTCCCTACATCTTGGCTGCAACTTCGTTGCAATATCTACTCGTATAGCCATCAAGCGGCCGCACTTGACACGAAGGTATCTGTTGCGGAAGGAGTGCTATCGCTTTAATATATTTACGGCTACACATCCCTTGTGACACCTTAGCACGCATCCATTCTCGGGGATTGGCCAAGAATGGACACGTCCCAGTACACATGCCATGCAGAGCAAACTAAAGTTAAAAAAAAACAAAAAAAAACATACAGATTCAGCAACCCCGAATCAATGACCGCGGTAAGCAGGTCCCCCACAATGTACCAGTTAACAAGACCTGGCAACCTCAGTTGTTACAAGCAAACGAATGCGTGTTTGCACCAGCAATGATCGAAGGTTATGTAGTGCAGACCTGAACGCCACTGTCCATTGCTCGGTAACTGTTTATCACTTCGCTCCCTTGCAAGCTGTCAAATTAATCGCATAAGTGAACGATTCGGAGTCATAAGTGACACGGTGAAATTCACAGTTCTCCGGCCCGTCGGATGCATGACTCAGGAACAATTCATCCAATGCTGTTCACCTCCAAACAACGCAACGTACAGGAGGGATTGTAACGGCCGCGGATTATGTGCGGGGACTTTGCGGCTTGAACGGTGGCATACGGAGTGTGTACACGCTTCGGACACGCGGAAGCTGGCGAAGGCGAGCTCTGCGAAATAGTGCTCCAAGTCCGCAAGGTGATTTTTACCCGATATAAGTACCTTAGTTTCAGCTGGGACCGAATTCACAAAGCCGTTCGTTCACAAGTGCTGTTTTGTCATTGGCCTTCGCCTATAGTACGCAGCAGCCGTCATCAAAATGAAAGGGGACAGCGAATATTTTTGTAACGACGATAACTCGTGATGGCCGGGTTCAAATCTAGGAACTTGATGCATAACAATAGTTTTCCTGCAACACCTCATTGAACAAACTATTCAACACTGTTGAACACTTTGTTGAACACACTGCTGAACACTTTTATGGAAGGAATGTGTATTTAGCCCCTACGGGCGTTTGAAAAAAACAAAAAATAGGAGTTTCCTTTCAGATTGATGACGACTGTACGTCACTCATCAGAATTGACTGGCATCTGCCCATGCGAACAGCTGCAGCGCAAGTATTTATTTATGAACGTGGAGAGAGAGAGAGAGAAACGAGAAGGGAAAGGTAGGGAGGTTAACCAAGGACGTGCCCGGTTGGCTACCCTACGCTTGGGGAGAGGGAAAGGGGAAGAATAGATAAGGAGCGAGAATACGAAAAAAAAAAAAGAAAAAACACATAAATAGTCAGTTATTCACACAGTCAGTCGCAGAGGAAGATCCACTGTCACAAGCGCTCATATAGTCCAGTCTCCTTCAAGAACTGAAGAAGAGCTTTTGTGGCCTTTCGCATGCAGGAATGCGTAGGCCATGGTCCCAGAATCTTTTCCTCTGACAGCACTCTGCTATCTAATATGCTGAGTTGAGTTTGAAGTATCCGTCGCTGAGCGTAAAAAGCTGGGCAATGACACAGAAGGTGCTCTAGCGTCTCATCGCAGCCGCACAAATTGCATGCCGCACTGTTAGCCATTCCTATTAGGAATGAATAGGAATTTGTAAATGCGACGCCCAACCACACGCGACACAGTAAAGTTGCTTCTCCACGGGAGAGTCCAGGTGGTAGGCGAAGTCGCAATTCAGGGTCGAGAGAATGCAAGCGTGAGTTGCTGAAACCTGGTGAATTCCATCTTTGAAGTGTGATGTGGCGAGCAAGTGATTGAAGTTGCCGCGCAGCGTCCGTTCTTGAGAGTGGTATAGGCACTCGCTGATGTTTTTGATGAGCCGAGCGAGCAGCTTCATCGGCGCTGTCGTTGCCAACAATTCCGCAGTGGCTCGGCAACCACTGAAATACGATGTCGTGTCCTTTCCCAATCGCGTGGTGATGAGCTTGTCTTATTTCGTACACTAGCTGTTCGTGTAACTCGTGACGTAGGGCCAACTGCAGAGTTTGTAGGGCTGCTTTCGAATCGCAGAAAATGGCCCAGCGATTTGGCGGTTGCTGGAGCACGTATTGGATTGCACCTTGAAGAGCCGCAAGTTCTGCTGCTGTCGACGTGGTGTTGTGAGAATACTTAAATTTATGAACGTGGAGAGCCCCTGAAGGGCTTTCACTGATATTCTCGGTGTCGAGTTTCTATGTTTTCATTCGTCAACGCATGTTCGACACAGCCGCCAGAGGCGTCGCTATCATTGGCCCTGCAGGAAGAGATTTCGGACAACTTCCGGGCAAGAAAATTTGATCGCCCACGTCGCGCATGCGCAGATACGATGCCCTAACACACGTCCGTGAGGCAAGCAGAGTCGAACTTTTCGAACACCTTTCGCGCGGAGACCCACTGGTGCTGAGGCTGACGCTGCTGCCTCGTTGGACGCCTGAATGAACGAGATTGATTGGCAATATAGCTGCCGTGCTAAGGCGCAGTAGTAATTGGTGTAATCCATACGGGCGAGGACCTTCCTTCTCGCGGTGCCAGCCGTCGCTGTAGCTTCCACTTGCGCCTCTACAGCTCTACAGTTCCAGATTAAACGGCGTGGATGCAGGTGACATCTCTCACTTGTATTCAGCTAAACCGGACACTAAATAGATTTATCAAATTAAGTTCTGTTAGCAAGCAAAGAGGCCAGTATCACCGTGAGAGGAGGCCTTGGTGGTTTAGAAGAGAAGCAAAAACGAAGGACGCGGGTTGCGACACCGCCCTGAAACTCTGATTGGCTGTAAGGACTGCTACGTACTCTCTGATTCGCTCAAAATGCAAACATGGCGCAATTCGACTGTGTCTGGAATACAAGTTTGCGTATTTGAGGATAAAAAATGCATTGAAAGCTGCGTAGCTTGAATAAACATTGTAATTCTTTCGGGCGATTTTCTTTCAACAAGGAAGCCCTCTTTTTTGCAAGCTATTATACCGAGACACAGAGGCAAACAACAAAAGGTAGTGAGGTTAACCAGACGAACACTAGGTTTGCAGCCCTAGATGGAGGAATGATATCGAAAAGATAATAAAAGAAGTGACAGCGCAAAAAAAAAAACAGCTCCCGCGCGCACTAGAACAAATGGTGTGTACAAGCGGCCCCTCAGTTCGTTGATTTTAATATGGCATTAGATAGAACCCGTAATGGGGTGTCCTTGTAGATTAGGTATGCCTTTAAGGGAATAGAAACGTTCGACTTTTTGTGTGTTGCCTCGCAGGATTCATTCGTTTAATCAAGAGCTGTTACATGCACGTATCCCAACATTTCATGACTGGGATTTGAATCAGGAATGATTGGTAGATAGATACATAGATATATCTATAGATAGATAGGTTCTTCGATAACGTGAAATTTCACATTGTGTGCATTATTTTTCTGTTTGCCAACTATACATATATATATATATATATATATATATATATATATATATATATATATATATATATAGTTCTATCGCAAAACTTTCGAGAAGGCCTCACGCAAGAAATTGTTTCATAAGTTAAATTGCATACTTAAGAACGCCAAACTAATATCCTGAATTTGAGCATATACTGTTGCCCAAAAACAATTTGTTTCCTTTCACGAGCACAAATTTAGCTAAAGTTTCAGTGTATTCAGGTGTCCCACAAGGCTGAGTGCTTAGGCCGCTGTTCTTTCTTCTATTCATAAACGATGTCACTGATGACGTTTCTGTTAAAATTTAGCTATACGCCGATGACTGAGTGATATACACTGAGGTTAAAAACGTGTCCTATGAACTCCTCTTAGTGTGCGTTACAGACGGTCGTCTCATGGCGAAAAATGGCAAATGTCCCTAAATCTTGAAAAAAAAAAAAAACAACAACAATATAAATGAGAATTACTCGTAAGTTTCCCTGCTCTATCAGTTCAACATCAACATTTTTCTAGCCGAAGTGACAGAATATAAATATTTAGATCTTTGGATAACGTGCACTTTCACATTGTGTACATTATTTTCTTGTTTGCCAATTGTGTTCACTGTCTGCATTTGTTGTACGTATTTTCTTGTTAGCCAAATATATTAAGAGTCTGCATTAGTTGTATTTTCTACTCCAATTTTTTGTAAAGACCTTGTATGTTTGTCTCATTCCCACTTTACCAAAATCCCGTACAGGGATTGTAGTATTCATAAATAAAAACAATATCTATCTATCTATCTATCTATCTATCTATCTATCTATCTATCTATCTATCTATCTATCTATCTATCTATCTATCTGTCTATCTATCTGTCTATCTATCTATCTATCTGTCTATCTATCTATCTATCTATCTGTCTGTCTGTCTGTCTGTCTGTCTGTCTGTCTGTCTGTCTGTCTTGTCTTGTCTTGTCGTGTCGTGTCGTGTCTTGTCTTGTCGTGTCTTGTCGTGTCGTGTCTTGTCTTGTCGTGTCTTGTCTTGTCGTGTCTGTCTGTCTGTCTGTCTGTCTGTCTGTCTGTCTGTCTGTCTGTCTGTCTATCTGTCTGTCTGTCTGTCTATCTATCTATCTATCTATCTATCTATCTATCTATCTATCTATCTATCTATCTATCTATCTATCTATCTAATCTATCTATCTATCTATCTATCTATCTATCTATCTATCTATCTATCTATCTATCTATCTATCTATTATCCACCGAATGGCTAATCTTAACAGTGACGATGATAAATAAGTCCCGACCATTTTTCTCCTTTCTCGGTGCAGGTAAACAACGCCTACCGTGGGCCATGGTGAGCAGACGGCGCTTAATCCACCTCCAGAAGCGAGACTTTCGTCTGCTGCTAGCAGCCGCCGCCATTGTTGTTGCTGCCGTCTGTCGGCGGGGAGATGCTTCGTCGTTATTGTGACACGAAACGGTTGCCAGTTCACGTCCAGCGCCACAGCAGCAGCAACAACACGAATTGCACGGCCGACATCCATCTCCGACGGAACTCATTTTCCGCCGATCCAGAGAGAGTAGCAGAAACGCGAGCACAACAAACACGGTACACCTCGCACGTCACAGTCGAGCCGACACCACGCACGTCAGAATAGTCGAGCACGTCAGAATAAGTGAGACTCTCGAAACCAAACACGACGAACGGCTGCTTCTCGGTGTTTCCGGCAGAAGCAGGCGTTTCTGTACACGACAGGTGACGTTCATTCGCAAACCGTGACAGGTGAACAGACGTTCAAGAGCGTCCAAAACCGAACGTCGGCAAACGGCCGTCTGGCACTGCACATGTGGCAACAGACGTGTTCGCCGTGCGATGCAGACGACGGCCCGCTTGCAGACGAACCGGCGCCTCAACTGACTTCTGTTTTTCTTTCCCCGCAGACTCCGCGGGCGAATGTCATTGGACGAGGTGTTTTCACTCTACGGGGGTGCATGTGTGTGTGAGTGAGGGCGGAGGTGTGAGGGCGTATAAGATGGGACAACGGCGCCGCAATGCCAAGGCTACTTTCCCGCTCTCTCCCGACTGCGACAGATCTTTCATGATGTTCGGGGGAACACGCTCTCGCCTCCGCGAGGGTAACTGCACCCCCACCAACTCGGTGCAGATATATAAGCCAAATACTTTCACCTCCCGACCCCTCGAAGACCCCCATTCCTGCGCAGCCCCACGTAACTTTACCTCCGCTTTCGTCCTCACCCTCGCCAACGCTTACGAAATACAAGAGTTCGGGGAGGGGCGTAAAGCCGCAGCAGGGGGAGCGAGCGGGCGAGGGTGTTTTTTTTTTTCTTCCAAAGGGCTGCCTGCGGTTTTCATTCACTCCCGCCTCTCTCGCGCTCTCTCAATCTGTTTATGGCTTTACCCACATCCAGCTCTTGCTTTTGCTTTTTCCTTTTTTTTTCCTTCTATCAACCTTCTCCGATCCGGTATTTTCCGGGGGGCGGTCTTCGGAGCTGACATCGCTTAATACGTCTTTTCCGGATAATGCAAACACAGCGTTTAATGCGAATGACAAGCCAGTTACGTGTCGGCTAAACCACGCGCATCGACTTGGAAATGTAGAACTGGGGAGGGGGTGGCTTAACTTATATCAGGCGGCCGAAGCGGGTATATATAAGGTTCGATTTTGAGCGCCAATGCACCAACATCTGCTTTGCACATTGGATACTATCCTGATTGTTGAGGGTTGTCCGAACTGCAGCGCTTTCTTTTTTGTGTGTGTGTCTGTTTGTTTGTTTGTTTCCCTCGTAAGCACTTCACTTTGTGGGGACTACTCAAGGTTGCCAGGCGGCTCTCGCGTTAAACCATGCAGTATTTTCTTTGGTTGTTTCGAGCATGCTTCGTTCTGTGAAGGTCTCGCGCGTGCCAGGTTGAATGATTATCTGCGCTCCTGCATGAAAAATGATCGCCCGACTCGTCGCCCATTTTCAGTTTTCGAATAAGGAATCGGGGCAAAGGGGCATAGGTATTTTAAGACGGAAGTCTTTATTAAGCAAAACATTCAAAAGAACGGGCGCGTCGGTATGCGTCGTTAGAAGCGGGAAGGCGTCGGAAGTCGTATTTCACTGTCTAATGTAAAGTGTCGAAAAAGTTTGAAACGACTTCTTTTCAAAGACAAATTGACGCGCCAAAGCGGGCCTTGCGCAATGTTTCATTACGAGAGAAAGCTCACGGAAGGTCGAGCAAAACGTCGCGGATGTTTCCGAAAATGCCTGTTTGCGCGTGATCTGACGAGAAATGCTCCCGAACGCTGTTACCACCAATTGTTCCTATTTCTTCATATTTTTTATATTTTTTAATAGTCGGCATTGTGTTCGTGTCGCGAGATCTATATTGTGCACACTGAATTCATGAACAGCACTTACCTTTATGCTTTAAACGTACAATGTAACCAGGGCATTCTACCAACGGTAACTTATGGCTTGGAGGGTGGCAAGCAAGCCTGAGAAGCTAAGGACCGCGTAACAAGCGATGGAGCGGTGAACGGTACATAGGTGAGACGTGGACGTGACGTGGGAGTGACGTGGGCGTGACGTGGATTTGACGTGGACTTGACGTGGACTTGACGTCGGTGTGACGTTAACAAGCAAGAAGGGCAGTGTGTGTTAGGGAGCAAACGGGTGTAGCTGATATTCTGGCTGATATTAAGTCGAGTTTTGGAAGGTCATGGAATGTGTAGGACAGATAGCCGGTGGTCTACTATATAAAGTTACACGATGGATGCGAAGAGAAGAGAAGCGCAGTCGATGGATGACGGCTACGGTAAGCAGGTGGACCGATGAAATTTTGGAAATTTTCAGGCATAGCATTGAATCAGCTGACGTAAGGCGGGTGTATAATTCGAGATCACTGGGAGAGGCCTCCGTCCTGATTTGGACTTAAATCAGGCTGACGATAACGATTAATGATATTGCGAAGGCTCCGACGAAGTGCCCGTAAGGCGTCAAAGTAAGATTCCTGGTACTTTATCACTCTGTGAGTGTCGTAATGACGCACGCGCTGTCGTATTTTGTGGAATACACTTTGTTGACGGAAACTCGTCAGGAAGTCACACGAGAAATCTTTGGTAACAAAGGCAACATGTAACTATATTCACAGCATCAATACAAAACGTCTTCTTTTCACTGTCCCTTGGTCCGCTCTGGCCGTCGGTCCGAGCCGCCGTCGCTCCCTTCTAGTTGGGGAGAGGGTTTCCTCCTCGCTTGCGGTTTTCTTTCTTCGGACCCCTCTTCGTTCCCGGGGTTGTTCTCGCGCCTTCTGCCGAAGATGGTTCCCGCTTCTTTTCTGTTCTGTATTTTTCTACATCCTCCCCCCCAAATGAGCGTCGCTCATTTTAGGTCAGTCTCCAGTGGATACAGAAGCTGTACCGGTCGCCGAACGACCTTGCCGGAGGGCAACTTGACGACGCAAGACCGCACGGCTCCGTCCCTCCCTTTGAACAACTCAGCAATGCGGCCAGTTTTCCACATATGTGGTGGTGAGTGATCTTCCTGCAAGATGACGAGGTCGCCAGTCCTGAGGGCGTTGGTTTCACTCGATGATATGCAGTGCGCGGACCGCAGTTGTAGCAGATATTCCTTTCGCCACCGTTTCCAGAAGGCATCTGTTAGTGATCGACGGTACTTCCAACGTCGACCAATGTCGATTCTTGAGGAAGAAGGGACGGCTAGGGCTCTTGCTTCCGGCAAACTTATCACTCGACTCCCTGTCAACAGGTGAGATGGAGTCAGAATTGATTCCTCGCCAGGCTCTTGTCCATCATATGTCAGTGGACGCGAGTTGATCGTAGCTTCTATGTCAGCCAGCACTGTAAGAAGTTCCTCAAAAGTGAGGCTTTGGCGGCCGAGAATTTTCCGCAAGGCAACTTTG
Organism: Dermacentor silvarum; assembly: GCF_013339745.2. Taxonomy (NCBI): domain Eukaryota; kingdom Metazoa; phylum Arthropoda; class Arachnida; order Ixodida; family Ixodidae; genus Dermacentor; species Dermacentor silvarum. The sequence continues at coordinate 23,916,984 of NC_051163.1, forward strand.
ACGGATCTCACCATCCGTTCCCACCAACCGCCCCACCAGGCGGCTTTTCTATGATGAACTTCCAGGTGATTCGCTGCAAACTACAGTAGTCCTGCGCTTCGCGACTTCGTAGGATGTTCCACAGTCTCTGGATATCTTTCGAAGCTCTCTTGAATGTCAATGCATTGTCACTGTATATTGTTGTTGGCAGCCCTCTGCGAGCGATGAAGCGCCTCAGTGCCAGTAGAAAACATTCAGAGGATAAACTTGACACCAATTCTAGGTGAATTGCTCTCGTCGTGGCACAGGTGAAGAGAGCAATGTAGCTCTTCGCGCTGTCGTTTCTCGTCTTTGTATACAGGGGGCCGGCGAAATCGATGCCGACTACTCCAAAGGCCTGATTGCAGTTCACTCTGTCACTAGGAAGGGGCGCCGTTGGTGCAGTGCCCTGAGGTGAGCGTCGTTTACAAGAAGCTTGGTGACAGCGTGCTCTTTTGGTAGTAGCACAGGGTGCCTTGTCTCGTGAGGCACCGATGAGAACTGCAGGCGACCCTTCACACGCAGAAGCCCCTCAGTGTCGAGGAAAGGTTGAAACATAGTGACTTTGCTGTTTAGAGGTAAGCTCTTCTTTCGATTAAGGGCAGCAATCTCCTGCGCGAAACTCATCTCCTGAACGTGCCGAATCCAATAGTTTTCAGCTTCGTGCAGTTCACTTGAGGTGAGATTTGCATCGGTGCTACGTGCTCGTTTCCGACAGTTGCTTATAAATCTCATTATCCATGCACTTGTTCTCAATAGTCGTGCGTAGCTGCTGTACTGCTCTGCCGGCAGCAACGGCGTCATTTGGGATACTTCTGTAAGCATCCCCACAATGTGCTTTCTCTTTTCTCCATAGATTAGCGAATTAAAGCAAGTAGTGTCCTCGTTAATTACAGGCCATACATCCGGCGTCTCGACCAACCAATTTGGTCCGTTCCACCACAGCACGCTTTCACGCAGGGAATTCGCCCTCATACCCCTTGTTAGGCAATCAGCGGGGTTATCTTTTCCTGGACAATGCCTCCATTTCCCCGGACTGCTCAAGCTTTGTATTTCCCTCACGCGGTTCTCTACGAATGGTTTCCACTCTTTAGCTGTGCTCTTTATCCAAAAGAGTGTTATGGTGGAGTCCGACCACAGGCACACTGGTATGGGCTGGCCTATTACACTCTGAAGGTAAGCAGCCATTCGAGTCCCAATTAACGCAGCCATCAGCTCAAGTCGCGGCAGAGATATCGTCTTCAGTGGAGCCACACGGGACTTAGCAAAAATCAGGTTTGCACTCACCCCCTCGATGTCACTCTCTGTTCGCAGATAAGCGCAGGCACCGTATGCTCTCGGGCTTGCATCACAAAAGATGTGCACTTGCCATGAAGCTGTTTGACTGGGCGCAAGGCAACGCGGGAACCAGTACTCTCGTAGGCTGGGGATATCCAAACACCAAGCTTTCCATTCTGCCGCCAGGTCTTCTGGAAGCTGTTGATCCCATCCTAGTCCTCTTTCCCAAAGTTTTTGGAAAAGCATCTTAGCTGTAACCACGAACGGGGCGAATAAGCCCAAAGGATCAAATACTCTTGCGGACGCCTGTAGCACTACCCTTTTCGTGCTGACACCCGTATTGACGGCATTCAGCACAGCACCCATCGATACTGCCATATTGTCATTCGTGGGCATCCATAGCAACCCCAACACCTTCTGTAGTTTATCTTGGGCTTGGGAATTGCCCTCCCGAAGTTCCTCACGAACCACTCCTGAATTCGACGACCACTTTCTCAGGTTCATACCAGCATCCTTCATTATTTTCTTAGCGTCTGTGGCTATCTTTAATGCTTCTTTTACTGTGCCAGCGCCGGTCACCAAGTCGTCAACGTAAAATGAACTTTTCAGTATATCAGCTGTCTCTTGAAGCTCACCCGTCTGTTGATCGATATGTTGGAGTAGGGTGGCCGTCAGTAAGTACGGGCTTGCCGTCGTGCCAAATGGTACTCTCGTCATCCTCCATTCTTCAATATCTGGCAAGTCGGTAGCGTCGAGTGGTGGGCGACTGTACCACAAAAATCTTAGTGCATCTCTGTCTTCAGGTTGCACTTCGATTTGCAAAAATGCCTTTTCGATATCTGCTACGAGCGCCACCCTGTGTAGACGAAACCGCAACAGAATTCGCCCCAAGTCACTGATGAGATTTGGGCCCTTTTCGAGATGCTCATTCAATGAAGATTTCCCCGGCGCATGTGATGAGGCATCGAACACCACTCATAGTCTCGTACTAGTGGAGTCATTTCGAATTACTGGCTGGTGCGGCATATAATACACCGGGTTGAGTGTCGCCGACTCCGTCACGCGCTCTGCATGCCCCGATTCCAGGTATCCTCGGATTGCTTTGTCATATTCCTCCGTCAGTTCTTTGTTACGGGACAATTTCTTTGTCAATTTTCTTAGCCGTTGCACTGCCATATTTCGGTTGTCAGCCAGATCTGATGCTTCTTCCTTCCACGGCAACGCTACCTCATATCGCACGGCTTTCTTTGTTATTTTGGCAATGTCTGAATGCTCGGTCGTGTGATTATGGGGTTTATCTGTGATGCCGATGGCGTCTAATTCCCAAAACTTCTGCAGCGTCTTTTCCACCCCATCTGCAGTATCAACGCCGATCTTCAAAACGCAGGCATTTGCTGCCACGATAAAGCTGGTGTTTACGCTGAAAGGGCCTTGGAATGTCCAACCGAATGTCGTGTTGATAGCCGCAAACCCTTGGTTTTCTTCGCAACGTTGAACTTCTCCGGTTAGGAACTTCCAGAGGTGGTCAGCCCCAATTAACATCCCAATTCCAGGAACAGCTGGCATGTCCTCGTAAAGGAGTTTGTCGGCAATTATTGCTCCTTCTTGCTCCAACTGCTGTACGAAAGCATGTTCTACGGGAACTGGTGGAACGTCTTTACATATGAAGGGCACTTCGACGGCTTCTATGGTCGTTTCCTTTCCAGTGCACCGACTCCAAACTCGAAGTTCAACTACCCGGCGACTTTGGGCATCAGCCGCACTGCTGCCGAACGTGTTTAGGTAAAAGTCGGTGGTTCCCAATGCCTTCAAGTTGAGTACTTTTGAAACATCTTCTCGAATAAAAGTCCTCTGGCTGCCACCGTCTATGACGCCTCTGAGGTAGCCCCACCTACTTTCACCAATGGTCCAAGTACGGAACGTT